>NW_027104018.1:135282-155681 GCF_902728285.1 Clytia hemisphaerica
AAAGAAAGCCCGTGATCTTAGCTTTCCAGCGGTATATAACACTGTGGACACGGGCTAGACGGCAAATTGGTAAAATGCCGAACGTTTTGCAACATTTTGAAATTGTTTGCCGACGGGGAAAAGAATTGCACTTTCAAGAATAAATGTGTCTGGAAATGGAGGAAAAGTAATTGGAGGCTGAACTGTATGTTTATCAGAAAAAGGGTGAGAAATTCAAAAACACATTCGCTAATTTCTTTTTCTTTTTTTTCATGTGTAGTTTTTTTAACTTTGCTCTTTAGCATGGGAATGTCCCAAAAAAGTTTTTTTTCTGCCAAATGGCTTTTTTTCATTTGGGGTTCTACTTTCAGAAAAATAGTCTCTCATAGTTTTTGGTCCATTTCCAGGGCCCTTGAAAATGGTCCTAACACCTGTGGGACTCAGGTCAACCTTTTCCAAGCTATTTGCTTCAATAACAAAAAAAACAATGCAATGTCTTCTTTTTCAAAAAAAGATATATCTTTCGTTATTTGATAAATATACAAATATTTACAAATATGTATATAATAATATTTAACACCATCAAGAATTTCCCTCCAAATTTGAGGTCTAGCTCCACTAAAAAAGAGATATGCAAAATTTTAAGAAGCATGACTGGAAAATTTTTTTTTCTTTTTTGAAACATTTTCGAATTTTTCAAGCTATTTCCTAACCTTTTTTGACATTTTTAGTCAAAATTTTGACACTAAAATTTAATAGGACACGATCAATAATATGAGGACACCATTGTGGACATCATAAAATTGTCCAAAAATTGTTTGTTAATAAGTTCTGAATTTAATTGTGATGGTCGAAAATTAACAGAAGTTAGATATACACGTTCTTTAAATATTTTTTTCAAAAAATTAAAAACTTATTTTTGACAAAGATATGATAAAAAATTACATTGTTAACTTTTTATCAATCAATGAAAGTAAAAAGTCTGAAATCCCCCAATGAAAAATTATTTATATGTTTAATTTAGCCAGATATTAAATTTTACAAAATTTATCAGAGCGTTAACAAAATATTGATAAATTTGTAACGCTGTACACTCAGAAAATTACGAAAATGGTTTGCTGCCTTGGAACTAGCAGTTAGATTTTAGACAATTTCAGAGAAAGTGAATTTATCAGATAGAAATAACAATTGTTGCATGTATTTGGACACAAAAATGATAAATTTTAACAATTTTGGCAAAAATGAACTTAATCTAGCAAGGAAAAATTAAGATAAAGTTTTAAGTCATTTGGGGGCAATTTTTAGGGGTCAAATCAGGTTCCAAACTTAAATTAGTGAAATGTCTTTCAGATAACCAACTTTAATTGACAAGTTAAAGATATGCGGATGCACGTTTCGGAATAAATGAAAATTGTAATCGTAGTACTCTAGATTTGGAGAAACCCTGTTATAGTGTTTCACGTTAGTTGTTTAGTATTTTGTTAACATTTTACAGTATTTTTGTTAATATTAGTGTTTGATTTATTCTAGGGTGTTTTTAATTAGGTTGTAGATCAGCTTCTTGAGCATTTTGAAAGTCTTAATTGAGTATCTTTAAGTGGCAAAGACTAATAAAACTATAACAGAAAGTAATTGTTTAAAAATTATCTTCTATTGTCTGAACATTTATCATTTGAATCTATCTTTTTCTGATTTCGCTCCATTGATACTCAGATTTGTTAATATGCAAACAATTGGTCATTTTTTAACCATTTATGTCAATTTGATAATATTTTAACACCCTACTTACTAGTGTAATATTACAATACATACTAGTTTTGGTTAAGTTTTATCTATTTTGTTCAAGTTATTCAAAATTTAGTTCTGCGTATAGTTTTAAAGAGATATGTATCAAAACAAAGAGTTAAAAATAACGACCCAAATTGTTGGCAGTTTCCCAAAATTTTGATAAAAGTACCAAGTTTTGAACTTCAATCGTTAAAAAATTATCATTCATTGTTTTGAGCCTGAAACCTGTCAAATTTGATAAAAAATTATCATATTTTTGGTCTGTCCAAAGGATTTCAATTTCAAGGTAAATTAAAGTTTTAGACTATTTTTTATCATTTCCAAAAAAAAGACCTTGTTAATTTTTTATCATTTTTTTGTCATCACTTTAGGTGTTAATAAGTTGTCTTGATTTGATCGTTGCGACACAGGACCTCAACAGTGTTAAAGATTTATCAATTTTTGAAGATAACATATCCACTGATAGTTGTCAATATTCACTATGTTCAAATAATTGATAAAAGTTTAACACATGGTATCAATGTCCACAAGTAGGCCAAAATTGGTCTCATATTATTGATCGTGTCCATATCTTTACAACCACTTATCCTCTTGAGGCCTATGACCCCTCATTTTCTTTCTTTTTCAAAGCTCTACAAGATAGGATGGATTTTGAAAAAAAATTAAAACTTGAAAAATCTTCTGGAGTTGCTAATTTAGGCTATTTTGGCATTTTCCAGTTTTTTCTGCATGAGATTTTACAGGGTTTTAGCTGACTTTTACGATGCGGAGAAGCGGAAAAAAATCCAGGAAAAGCAATTTGTTCTTTTTAAGTATAGCTTTCTTCTTAATCGCTCTGATGGCCATCGAAAAATTGTTTTGTTCGCATCACCACCCGCCCCCCCGAATTTACTGGCGTAATTAAAAAAACCCGGGAATTTTTCCGACCACCCGTCCACCCGCATGCATTTTTAACACCTTTTGCAACGCGAACAGAGCATTTTTTTGATGGCCGCCTGATCTAGTGGGCCTATGATAGTTTAAAATTTGGTCTACATGTCGTTAAATAGGGAGTCGAGGTCCCTGTTCTGGGGCAAATAGGATTTTTGGAAAAAGAGCCCTAAAAGAGAGTTGGAGTTCATACCTTTAGTGTTTGTCCAAGCAAAGAGGTGAATTTACGTGGCATTTTCGATGTTGGAAAGTACTATGAACAGGTCTATAATTTGGTTAGTAAGCTCCACAGCCAGTCTTTCGAAATGTAATGTGGCCAACGCAAGCGAACAACAAGCCGAAACCGTTTTGTTGGATGATGCTGCAAGGTCTCCACCGCTGTGAGCTTTTGCCTTGTTAACCGAATACAGTATTGGTAACCATAAAAAAGGCGCTGCGGTGAAGATCTGAAACTGGACAGCGAAGTTTCACGGAAAAAGCTAGCCTGAGCTTGCAAAACATTTTCAAAATAAAAAAAACTACCGTTACATAATGATCGTTTGAGAACCAAAGGTTATCAATTCGCCGAAAAAAGTCGGTCATCTAATTCCCAACTCTTTGCATTTCATTGTTTTACGTTCTTGGCCTCAGATCAGAGGCTAGCCTTTATCAATCTAGCGCGACTTTTCAAAAAGTTTTCTTGCCGAGAGCCATCAGGCAGCCATCAACCACTTTTCATGTGTTGTGCAATATTGAATTGGTGAGGTACATAGTAGGTATTGTATATTTGTGTAGTTCAAGGTAACTCATTTGCAAAATACTAAGTCAATAGAGTTTTTTGAGTTTTGCTAGGTGCGATCGATGTCTCAGTCAGGATGGTCAAACAACAGACAAGCTTTCATTCACAGCAAAACAACATCAGTCATCTACAGGATAGCAACTCTGGAAGATTTTTCAAATTTAATGTTTTTTTTCAAAACCTATCCTATCCTTTAGAGCTTTGAAAAAGAAAGAAAATGAGGGGTCATAGGGGTCAAAAATTTGATTAAAAAATGTCAAAAAAAGGTTAGGAAAATAGCTTGGAAAAATAGACCTTTTCGCCTTTCCATCCGCCATATTGAGTTGTATGTAAGTAGTAAGTAAGTAAGTAAGTATTTATTTACCATTTAACACTACAAAAAAGATACAAGTGATGATATGCACAAAAAATATATGGAGGGCGGAGACCGCCTTCCTTATACCGTAGGATCGTCTAATCTCGACATACGTCTTGCAATCTCGACATAGCTGTAGGCTGGTCTTCGAAATAAAAAATCAAACATAAACAAATACATACCAAAGTTATCAATCAATCACTAAAATGTACTCTCTCTCTATCACGTCACAGATTGTTAATATAATATGAGAAATGTGAAGAAAAAACTTTAACGATGTAGTAAAGTAATCGCTAAAAACTAATTAGCATGCTTTCAACGAAGATGTCCAAATCACAACAACACAACATTTTGCACGCGAGGAATTTTTTAGTAGACATTTTTACCGTGAACCGAAAATGATAAAAGAACCCGGTTTCCTTTTGAATTTAATGTGACCGCCATACTGGCCATCACGGCGTGCGGCCTGTTAGCGCCTAGAGCGTGTGTTTTTATATATAAGGAAGGGGAAACCAGGCTAAGCGCGCGAATTATTTTTATCACGTGACTTGAAGCGTAATAAAGTTGTAAAATTTTAATGATGGACACGAGAAAGTTACGAGGAAGTTTGCATGCGTTTCGTGTGTTGTGTATGCAAAACTGCTTATAATTTGGCTGTTTTTTTAATTAAAAGGATTGCAATGTTTACTGAACTTCTAGTTTGATGGATGAACTTGTTCGATAAGAATGATACCAAGAATTTCATTCAAGGTTTGTTTTGATTATTTTACAGATCCGGTGTCGAGATTGCAAGACGTATGTCGAGATTAGACGATCCTACGGTAGTCTAGCTAATCAAAAAGATGCGGCCACCTCTAAGTACAGATTGCGTTTATAACACTTTGTAAATTATTTATAAATATTTAAATTTTTTTAAGAATTTTGTTATCTAATGAAGAATAAATTAACAAAACTGAAATCAGATGAGCTCAGGGTAATATTTGGGTAAGATCGCTGGATGCTGTTGTTCCAATGTGTTATGCAAAACTTAGAGAAAGATTTGTTCCCAAAGGTAATGGTGTTGTAGGAGGGAACAAAAAGTAGTTTCAAACATGCTCCTCTGGTACTTTGAGTGTTTTCGTCTTCAGCATCAAGCTGAATAAAGTTAAAAAACTCCAGAAGGTTAAAGGGTAATTTGTTATTTAGGAATCTGTGGACAAAAGATATATTAAGGCATTTGACAAGGTCAAAAATCTTGAGAATTTTGAGGTCAGAAAAGAGTGGAGAAGAAGGGCATCAAAAGTTGTTAAAAGTAATAAGACGTAAGGCTTTCTTTTGAAGGATAAATATAGGCTTAGAGGTGGTATTGTCAGTAAGACCCCAGAGTTGGCAACCATATTGAAGATGGGAATGAAAAAGAGCATAATAAATGTTAACTATTTTTGTTGAATGCAAAAATTATGGTGGCCGAATTGCCGTGGTGAAATTCCCTTGGAAAGTATGCAAAGCATATGCAAAAAGAAAGTATTAATATAAAACTTACATGCATAATTGGCAGTCAGTAGGGAAATCCTTGCATTTGCTGCACGGGGTGTGCATTTGCAACGGTTTCAACTATTTTTTCCGACCCTGTGCAAATGAGCTAGAACGTGTAAGGCAAAATGCGTGAAAATTAACAAATCTCAACTTTAAAATGAAAATGGCATAAAACGAAAAGATGAATGGCATTTTCATTTTTTCTTTAGAAGATTCTTTAGCCTTTTTAGAAAATTTTTGTCTACGGGTTAAAATTTTGATCTGTGCATTTTTTAATAATCAAGTGAAACATTTTTCCACTCTGTGTAAATGCAACGGGTCGCAGTGATCGAGTGTATTTGCACAGGGTTTTTTCGCCACTTTCGTTTTCGACCCGTTGCATTTGCCGCATGTCGAACCCTGTGCAAATGCAAGGATTTCCGTGACTGATTGGCATTATATTAAAGTGTAATCTTGTAGAAGAAAGATTAAATTTGCTTCTTTTGAAAACTAGAAATAATCAAATTTGCTCATCTCGTAGAACAAGCACTTAAAAAAACCATAACATTAGACATAAACTCAAGCTGAAAAATCACCCGCGAAGGTACAAAAATAATCCCTATTTGGCTGACGGTAAATTATTCTCCTGGGAATAGAACCGCCAAACGATCAAATCAAAACATTGATCGGAACCTGCTGAATGTGTGACGTCATAATTACTGCTTTCAGTTTGCGTGTTTTGAAAATTGATGTGTGTACTCCGTCTTCGTGGAATTTTTTAATGGCATGAAAACAGAATATGCTATGTCTTTTTAAAGAACAAATTTCTAAAAGGCTTTTGTTGTTCTGTAAATATTTCTTTTTGGATTAAGAAATTCCATCTTTTATTGTTCTAATGATTATAATATTTCTATATAAGATGCTTTGTCGGCTTTTTAATCTTTGTTTAAAAACTTGCATTATGTTTTGCATATTTTCCAAAAATCCAACCACAGCTTTTTCGTTCCTGTATTTTTGCATACAATTCAAGATGGCAGATGGAAAGGCGAAAAGGTCGAAAACCAAAACAAACAGCCCCAATGTTTATGTCTTTTCTTTGTTTGACAGCCCGAACGGCCCTTGAATTTGTGTAGATGGTCGTTCTTTCTGTCGCTATATAACGGAGATAATTATTGCATGTCGAATTTACGAGCGAAGCAGTTTTGCTATATTGTGTGCACCTTTAACTTCTATCCAAACAGTCTATACTTAAACTCTTATATCAAGATTACTTTCGTTTTGAGTGGTTTCACTTTTTTGATTTCAAGCCAACATCTTAGCAATGGGGTGTTCACCCATAGTTACAGGGGTTTGTGCAAAAAAACAAACATAGAACATTTTCCAAATCCCCCATTTCGATTTTAATGCAATGAAAAATGAAACTTTTCCATGTTTCACTTTTTTGCACCTATTCTTCAAAATAAAATATTTTTAAGATTTAAAGTTCTTCTTTTATTATTTAGAAAGGCCTTTAGTGCAGTATAAACAAATGATTTCATTTGTTTAAAAAAGTCAAAATATCAAGCTATATCACGTGACATGGCTTGGCAGCAGGTTTTAGGAGCCCCCTAAGAATTCAGGTGACCCCTAAGATTTAGTTAACCCCTGGTTGCCAAATATTTTAGGTGACCCCTAAGCCAACGACGCGTCAAATTTTTTCGAAAATCCTTTTCAAACAATCAAACAAATACAACAGTTGGTTTAGCTTATTGCTAAATAGAATAAATGCCCTAAGAAATAAGAGATAAGCTAAGTACTGAAGGTTCATGCCAGATAATCAAGATTTTGTAAGTCAGGGTGCAGAACCCTGGCCAGACAGATTTTTTAGCTAAGTAAATGCAACAGAATTGAAGAATTTTTACAGATCAGTGCCGTAGGAAGCATGTTCATATTAGGGGGGCTGAAGTTTAGTGACACCGCAAGGGCCAACCATGGTTTGGCCCGAGGGGGAAAATTTTGAAAATTTGAGCTCTAGATTGCTTGAGAATGCACTCAAAACATGCACTTATAAGACAATTATGACAAATTAAAAAAGAAAAACTTTGCATTTTGCAAAATAACCATTTTTGAAAAAATTATTGGGGGCATAGCCCCTTGCCCCCCCAGTTGCTACGGCACTGCAGATAATATATTAGATACCAAATTGTCAGTTTTTGAGCATTGCTTAGATTAAAATATGAGAAAGTGCCAACCTATGGTCTGGTAGGCTGCTTATAATTCAATCACCAAACATAGAGTCTAGCCCCCAGGTCCATCTGAAAAAATTAGGTGACCCCTAACATGGTTAGTCCCCCCTAGCCACAGGCTAAAATCAGGTACCAATTGCTGCTCGACCTTTTAGCCCCCCCCCCCTCAGGCCAGGGGGGGGTTCCAGCCATGACGTGATCAGAATCATGATGATTGGAGTGAACGGGAGCCGATATTTACCCACATTTTAATTTGGGAAGGTTTAGTAAATTCAACCACGTATCAATGTTTTGATTTTTCAAGCGGGGATTTCTGTAGAATGATAAAATATAGCTAGACTGGAATGAACACCATAACAACAGTGATGCTTAAACTCCTATATCAAGATTACGGGATTTGGAGTGCGGGCCAATTTTACCTTCATTTTCAGTGGTTTCACTTTCGATTTCAACCCAACATCTTAGCAATGGGTTGCTCACCCATAGTTACAGGGGTTTGTGCAAAAAACCAAACATGGAAAGTTTTCGAAATCCCCTATTTCGATTGAACCAATAAAAAATGAAACTTTTTCCATGTTTCACTTTTTTGCACCAATTCTTCAAAATGAAAATATTTAAGATTGAAAGTCCTTCTTTTATTCAATGATGTTTTACGGTACTTTGTTGACAATATAACTCTCACATCAATTTCCCGCTTTAAAATCAGTAAATTGAAGATGAGACAAAACCAAAGCCTTAGGATCATGGATTGAAACAAATATATGAAGGGTGGGATTTTACAGCCGCCCGTCGCGCAAGACACTGAGAGGCTTGCTACAGGTGCCAAAAAGAAGGGCCGTGTGAAATCTCATTGTTGGAAATTTGATAAACAGCTGCGAAGGAGCGCAGTGAAGCAATCAGTAGAAGAGACCACTTTTGTTTTTGTTGCAGATTTCGATATAAACTTCTCTCACAGTGCACAGGGATTACTTGTCAATGTGTTGTGTCCACTTGTCAGCATTGTATTTTGTAAAGGTAGCGATAAAAGAGGTAAGATTAGCCTAGTTTTTAATCCTGATATAGGAGTTTTAAAGCCTAAGGGGTGGACGACACAGGATTTCCAAGGGCAAAAGTTTTCAACAAAATTCAAAATTTCCAAGGCAAGAGAAGAAAGTATTCATACACTTTCCAACGCAATTGAATTAACAACAGCAAAGAAGTGTGGAATTTCCGACGCATTTTGCGAAAATACATGGATTTTCATCAGAATTTCAAAGCACCATCACTGGATTTTTCCGAGGCTAGAAAAAATCTAAAAATGTACGTTATCCAACAAAGGTAATGACAATTTTCTGGAATGGCCCTTTGAAGGTGTAGAATATAGGCCAGGCCCAATTATGATTGTTTGGTTCGTGTCCTAGAAGCTTTTAAAAATGGGTCGGTCGGTTGGTAAATAAATCTGAAACTTTTTTTTTCATTTTCCCACCATACTGTTGGAGGACACAAACATTTAGTCACACTAGCGTCCCGCCGGAATGCATATCAAAGATTAATGCTGTGAAAGCGCTATATTGTTTACTTGACTCGCAAGCAAAAATAACACGGCGCTTTTTAATGAAATTGATATTTTCAAAAACTGTGAGAAATTGCCTAAAGTTTGAGCCATAGATGAAAAAATTTGAGCCAAGCCAACTATGAAAACTTTAAAAAAAACCTTAGCGTATAAACAAGGCCTTAAAAATCGAAGCGCTGTCTCGGGAATTGAATGACAAAATTTGTTTGGTTGATATTCTGGCTACTGCATGTTCGCAATCAGTCATTTTGTCTTATTTTATGTTTTCAAGTTTTAATTAATTGTCTTGGGAACTTGAACTTGACTCAGGTAACTCTCATCCTTCTTGTTGTTGCAAATACATCCTGTAGATGACTTATGTTGTTTTTTCTGAAAGCTTGATTTCCTAGTGTGACTAACTGACAAACCAAACTATCAATCAGTATAGACCTAACTCTTCATACAAAAATTACGGGAAACGCATTATTTGGGCTGAAAGAAATTTAGTCTATTGTTTACTATCCAGTACTATTATACCTTTTTATTTTTTTTTATTTAAAGATGGAGTTTCAAAACTCAATTTGACACAATAACTGTGCATGATACTAGTCGAAGCTATATTCTCTATATATAATCAAAAATTTCTTTTATTCTTGCATTTTAATTCATCACATCATATTCATTTATTCATAAACCTCAACAAGAAGAAAGGGGGAAGGAGTTTGAAAAAAAACGTTGGTGCAAACTAGTTAAAGCTCAATCTTACCGTCAAAATATTGGGTCACTTTCTGCTAAATGCCCAATTTGAAATGTATTGTTGAGCTGCCAATGACTCAAGAAACAAATAAATAGAATTTGTTCTACCCCTATTGTTTACTATCCAGTACTATAAACCTTTTTTTGATTGAATTTCAAAACTAATTTGAAATTAAGTTTTCTGGCCATAAAGCGATCAGAGGAAAATGCTTAGAATTTTCACAGGAGGTATTAATGTCTTAGGGTTAGTACTCAAACACAAGTAAAAACTACAGAGTAACTTTTTGGTCAAAAAACATTCGTCATTATTTGCAAGTTTTCCAAACACCATTAATTTTTACAAATAAAAACACCCCTTTCTCACAGACCCGGTAGGATTTCTTCAACCAGCAGGGATAATAACAGACTGAAACACAATGGGGATTGATATTCCCGACAATGGGGATGATATTTTGGCCAATTTTTCCAGTGGGTAGGGGTCCCAGTGGGTCTGTGAGAAGGGGGTGTATAGATTATCCCAGCGGCAAATAAAAAATAATATCATTTTTTCAGGTTTTAGCAATAAGAATATGAAAAGGATCTTGGTTAAAAAATCAGAGAATTTATGCTATCAATTATTTCTGATGTAAGAAGTCAGAAGCGATGTTATGATGGACGTTTCGACTGTTGGATCCACCTTACCAAATGAACAACAACAAACTATCAACCGTAAAACTAAAAGGATTCATTACAGAAAACATAAGGTATTTCAAATTGTTGTTATTTGATAAAACCTGACACAAAAATGATTTACAGCCCCCCTCTAAGTACCAAAGCTTGGTCAAAAGTGGAATGAGATCTCCACATACATCATAATGTTTGCGAGGGAGTGCTGACAAGATTCTTATTTTTTTGCTCACATTTGTTACCCCTTTTTTAAACGCCCGCTTTCTTTAAACGCCCGCTTTCTTTAAACGCCCCCTTTGAATACATAAATACTAAATTTTGCCTTCATGTACCTGTCCTGATTGCAGTGCATATTTCGTTACTTTCAAAATTTAAAATATTCTTTTTACTTAAACTTTCTCTTATAGGGAAAACTTGTAAAGTCAGGTGGCATTCTGAATCGAAGTGTCTACCAATTGAACCTCTCAAAAAGTCTAAATGATGAAAGTATACTAGGTAAGATCTTACTGTAAATCATAAGCAGTTGTACTACAGTTAGTATTTTCTTGAACTTGTTCCTATAAATCTTCACACTACAAAACATTTAATAAAAAACTACTTTATACAATGTCCAAAACCCCCTGACGTGGCTGTAGTAATAGATCCCTATCTTTATTAGTTTTTTTCTGTTCGGGCCAAAATGAAGCATCAGAATATTTTTTTGTCACATACCGTATTACTTCGAATAAACGCTCCCCTTCTTTTAAACG
The DNA here is from genome assembly GCF_902728285.1 of Clytia hemisphaerica. Lineage (NCBI taxonomy): Eukaryota > Metazoa > Cnidaria > Hydrozoa > Leptothecata > Clytiidae > Clytia > Clytia hemisphaerica. Next base: position 146,534 of record NW_027104018.1, read on the forward strand.
CCACCTTCGAATGAACTCCCCCTCTAGGGGAGGGGTGTTTATTAGAAACTTGTGACTTTAGTTTAAGGTGTTGATTGGGTTTGAAAAGGAAGATTTTAGTCATTTCTTGTAACCAGAGCAGTTTTCGATGCAATTTTAGTCGTTGAACCAAAGAAATTTTGCACTAAAATCTTGATAAAGAACTAAAACAAAGGGTTTATTTGCTCCAAATATTCGACTTTAAACTAGAATTATTCAATAAATGCCCCCTTCTTTTAAACGCCTCCTCGAATAAACGCCCCTCCTAAAATCGAAAAAATTAGGGCAATCTTTCAAGTGATTATAGGAAACCATTTGGTCTGTGATTTTAAAGCTACTCTTAGGTGCCAAATAAACGGGGGGGGGGTTCGAATAAACGGGAGGGTTGGAAAATTTTTTCAAATCAAATAACCGGGGGGGACCTAATTACCGGGGGGGGGGTTGGAAAATAGACTTTTAAAAACCCTAAGAAGGGTCTAAATAGACTATAAATTTAGGCTTTTTAGAGTAAAACATGAAACTTTCCATTTGGGAGCTGGGAATTTTTTCAAAAATTAATAAACGGGGGGGGGGGGTCCTAATAACGTCCGGGGGGGGGATTGGAAAAAAATCGAAAAATTAACAAGCGGGGAGGGGGGGGCCCGTTTATTTGGCACCTAAGAGAAATCTTTTCTATACCAGCAAATAAATCCTGAGATATTAATTTGTTTTAATCTTTTTCCTTCCAGCTGCAAAATCATTATCTCAATTGGTACCCATTCAAAACATCAATGCGTTTTTATCGAAGAATAAAGCTCTTGCAAGGGCCTTAGGTATCAAACTTCTTTAAAAAAAGTTTTCAAAGTGTGAACACCCCCCTAGAGCCTTCATAAAATAAAGAAGATATATAGATGTATGGCGAGAGTTTGATTTTCAAAGGAAATGGTGGGGTTTTTTTAAAAGTCAATTTGCAAAAAACGTCATTTTTATATAAAGAAAACGACTTGAAAACTTCAACGATATCATATCAACTGATAACTCATTAAAAAGCATTTCTTTTCCTATTTTTTGAAAGTCTCAGTACATGAATGAATTCGGTATAAATTGAAGATTGAAACGAAAGTAGATGATTAGACTGATACTATTAATTACCATAGCTTTGTTTTGATCTTCATTTTCAGTTGACAGTCGAAAGCAAGCAAAGAACTTTGAAAAGGAGAAATTTATCATTCAATTAGAATGCATGGAAATGAAAGAGAAGCTGAATAATTTACAGAATGCTGCCTTGAGATGTACTTGTAATGATGTAAGTTGGTTGATACCTTAATCCCATTAACTTTCTCCCACTCGGCCGTGTGAAAACTAAAAAGACGCGCGAATTATTATTAGTCATTGATAATGTGTAGAAATCTGTTTTTAGAAACCGTTTTTTTTTTTAAACGAGTCCTATTGGTTGTAAGATCAGGGGGGGGGGGCACGCAGTTACTACAAGACAGTATGACACTTACTACCGTGGTGGTACTGTATTTAGAAGTTATGAAAACAGTTACTACACAATGTAGTAACTGCTGTTTGGGGGTGGCGCCAGACACTAAAACTAGCACTTTTGGTGTAGTAAATGCTTATATTTTAATTCTTTTTAAAGAACTTTCAAAATTTTTACAAAAAATGATTTTTTTTGTGAAAAAATTATTTGTTGAAAAAAATATTTTTGTTATAAATGGACGAAAAAAAATCTGAAATTTTTCTCAGACCCAACTTTGAAATTATGCTTTCACTAATTTCATTAAAATGTTCTCAAAAGCTGTTAACCAAGTCATAGTGTGCACCCCCCCCAGAATAGTGGGGGGGGTTTTGTTGATTTGGGTCGAAAATTTTCAGGTGGGATTTGGGGTTTTCCAGGTTTTAGGTGGGAGAAACAAGTTAAGGTGGGAGTTAATTTCTTTAGGTGGGACGTTGGGTGTTTTGGAAAAAATTAAAGTAAAATTTCTTATTTTCAGATTTTATGACATATTTTTTTTATATTTCATAAATAATTTTTTACCATGCTAAACTTTTCTTTTTATTATTACAGGTCATTTGATGTGTGAATAAATATCTTTAAGAATGATTTTTTTTAACTTTTGCTTACCTTATTACACTTATATAACTACTCTCGGGTACCTAATAGCCGGGGGGGGGGCGCTAATTAATTTTTCGAAAATTTTCCACCCAAGACATTCTTATTCCAACGCTTATTGATTTTTGGGAAAATTTTTTTTGAAAGTTACCTCTTTTGCCCTAATTCTGCTGTATCAGCCTCCTTTTCGAACATTTTCCACCCAGGACATTTTTATTCCCAACCCCCCCCCCCACTTATTAAATTTTGAGATTTTTTCCAACCCCCCTGCTTATTCCAAACCCCCCGGCTATTAGGTACCCGAGAGTAGTCAAGTAAAAGTACGCGGTTAAAATGAGTGCGAGAATTTATTATCGCGAAAGGCAGGGTTTTCGAAAATAACCATGGCTCGAATTTTGTTTAAACATTTGTAATTAACGCGAGGTAAGCAATTCGCATTAATAACATGAGTAGTTATATAAGTGTAATAAGGTATTTTGAGAAGCACCAAAATGTAAGAAATGGAACTATACATATACGAATAATTACCACAGTAAAATAATGATAAAAACTAGATTTACATAATGTGAACAATATGCAAGAAATATTTTTGCTCTTATTTTTAACAATCATAATCGTATATTGACCAACAATATATTTCATCTTCATATTACGGTAAAGAAATTTTGTTTTGTTCCTCGAATTAGTATTTTTTTTTTCTTTTTAGCTGGGATCTGGGAGTCTGGGCTGAAGGTGGGAATTTTAGGATAAGGTGGGACCTGAATTTTCAGGTGGGACCTGGAACCCCCTTGCACACTATGCAAGTAAATCAAAAGAAAATCTAGCACAAAAATGGCTCTAGGTTGAAAAATAATCGCAAGTTAGGGTAATTTCGAGCATGTTTTTGATGATATCACTCAAAAACAGGGGTGGTACCTGGAAATCTTTTCTGAAAACAGTTACTACCAAGGTGTAGTAACTGCAAAGGGTGGTGGTCCTAAAAGTGTTGAAAAAGCACTTACTACACATCATGTCTTGTAGTAACTGCGTGCCCCCCCTGGTAAGATCTCTAGTTTTTACAAAGGTGGACTAAAAAATAGTAGAACTTCTACCAGTTTGCTCGAAAAAAATTTCGGATGTTTGACGTTTTCCTTAGACCTATCACTTTTCAAAAAGCGTAAAATTATGCTGAAAATAGTTGATTCAATTTCGCCTTTTTCTTAAATTTTTCTTAAGGTAATTTTAATTCTTCTTCGGGCTCGTTATCTATATTTTCTTCAATAACGCTAAAAAAATACCCCAGAAATTACAAGCTTTGCGAAAATTAAAACCACATTTTATTAGGTGGGCTAAAATAAAAAGGTGAGCGAAAAGTATTGAGGTAAAGGTATAAAGGAATAGATGTTTTTAATTTATTGTTAGTTTGATCATTTTTACAGCAAACATTATTAGGCGACTGTGTTGAATCGTGTATTTTTAAAGGTCAATCTTCAATTGTTACTGCTTTGAAATATCTTACAAATTCATACAAAGAAAATATAATGGACTAAATTATCGGTTTTGATTAATTTGGATGATGCAGTATTATAATTTTTCCCATAATATGTACACCATACTCAAAGTATCTAAGTCAAGAATCGAAGCGCTCTTAGACTTTGTTTGTTTTGGTTATGTTGTTGTTGTTGTGCCAACGCATGTGAATGGATCTTCAGGTCAGGTTTTGCTAGGTTTTTGAACTCTGTATATAATAAGAAAGATAAGAGATTAATAAAAGCAGGAATAAAAGTCGGTGTTGTCTGTTTTGCCATATCATGAGAGTTTCCTCGCCAGTTAGTATCCCTGACTTGCAAAATCAACTAAAATCAAAGTGAAAATTTTCTTGAAAATTATTGGTATAAATAAAAATCCGGCTATCCACGCTATCTGCCTTAGGTAACTTATTTGAACGAGTCTGTTTTGTCAACATAATCGGTTCAGAAAAAAATCCCTGTCTCATGCAACTCTAAATGCATCGTCCAAAATTCAAGAGTTCGGATGTTCTTAACTTTTTAAAGCTAAGTATATAGTTTGTTCTTATTATAAAGAACTTGTAAAATGAGTTTACTGTATAGAAATCTTACCGTTGAAATTGATTTTTCGGTTTTGATCGATCTGAGATGCTTGCATCATGTCTTGAAGTTCCTCAATTCGAATTTTCTCGTCGTCCATCTGTGACAACACGTATTTCAGCTCTGCTGCCATTATATAACCTGTTTCATACATATAGGAAATAGAATTGTCATTTTCAGAGGTATTACATCAGGTATTAGTCATTTGAATCAAAGCCCAAAGGGAATTTTCTTCACTTCGAAACTCTTATTATTTGAATCTAGTTATTCAACTTATAATCAAAAATACAGTTTAACCCTATTAGCCCCAGGGGGGGGTAGAATCTACCACGCTGGAGTTCTTTTGTGAATATCTTTGAGAAAAATTTTTTAAACAACTTGAAACTTTCTGACTTTTAACAAAATCTTATTAAGAGTACTTGTGCAAAATTTTAGGGTCATAGGTTGCTCAGATCAGGTTTTATGGCTTTATTGTGAAACATGACATAAAATCCAGCTAAAACCGCTTAAAACTCAAAATTTTAAAGTGCTGATAACTTTTGAACTATTTATTCAATCATTTTCAAATTTTGACACGTGATAGACATTGACAATATAAATTTGAAAAATTGAAAAAAGAAAATTGAAAATGATGACGTCATCATTTATGACGTCATCAAATTTTGAAAATTTTACTCATCTTCAGCATAGATTTTAAGAAAAACTCTTCGCAGAAATTTCAAAACCGGCAATTATGTTAAAGAACAACCTTTTATCTTTCTGAATCTTTAAACATAATCTAAATATCTTTATTGGTTCGATTGTAATGGACAGTTTAGTAAACCATATATTCGAGCTTTTTTCCGACAAGTGGAAATTTTGTGATGACGTCATCGGTTTTTGAATGACGTCATCAATTTTTTTTTCTTCCTGGAAATTTGTTTCATGATGGAGAACATCTGTACCAAATTTCATGACCATAGCTCTTCTAGATCAAAAAAAATCGAGGGTGGTAGATTCTACCCCCCCCTGGGGATACCAAAGTCAAAAAAGCTTGGGGCTAATAGGGTTAATGTATTTTATTATGGGGAGAGCTTTTTGCCCTCCTATGCTGATATGGAAATCTTTACCTATGTATGTCTACTCTGTACCAGAGTGTATCTCACGTCTATCGCTTTGTAAGTACACTCTGTGCGCATTGTCTGTTTAATAAAAAAATTCCCGTACGGAGACCTCTGCGATGAAGTACGATTTTTTAATAGCAACACAACTCTTATCGTCTCCCCTCTCTCTCCAACACTTCATCGCAGCAGTCGATTTGAAGAATCTCAAATCAAAAAAGACAATGAATGACATCTCTACGGCGATGAATTTTGGAATTAGCTGTAGATACTGGGTCTGTGTACAGACAAATGTATGTCTGGTCATTGGAAAGAATGGTTACCAAAGATCTGTTTTTTTCTTTCATGATATTTACACCATTCTTCTTATTCTTTAACTGGGTCTGAATCATATTTTTATCAAAACCAAAATGTTTACGTTTATGTATGTATAAAAGCTTACTTATTATTAAATATCGGCTCAGTAGTGTAGTGGTTATCAATCCTGACAGCCTTCCAGTGTTCGATATCATCTTCATCATGTTATATGGGCGAAACATGGAATGCAGAGAGGTCCGACTCCCAGTATTTTTCAGGGGGGTGGTAAGGAAAACCTTATAAGAGGGGTCAAAACCTTCCTCACAGCATAGACTTTTAACTTAACTTAAAATATTTGTAACCTATCAGCTCTGCCCCGGTTCTATTATTCAACACTTATCCCCCTAGCAAGCTAGCCCCAAGTATTTTTTACAGTCTTCAATCAAGTAAAATAATTTTATTTTGTACATTTGAAAAGTGCAGTAGCACGAAATCGGAGTAGTGTACTCTTTTAATTTTTTGTGATGAAAGATATATTTTAATATTTTACTTGGCTCTGGTTTTCATTGAGCACTCTGCAACATCAATCACAAACAATACTTCTTTTTTTTTTTAAAGAATATATTTCCCAGAGCCTCAGTTGACTGGGTCTGACTGACTAACCTTTATTGTCTGAATCGAAGACGTGAAAAGCCTCCAACAAGTCTTTGTCATTCCACACAAGCTGATCACCGTTCAATAGCATCATATTTACAAACTCCACAAAATCGATTTTTCCGTTGCCTAAATAGAAGATAAAGGGGGTGTTATCATTATAAAATTTGCCGAATGAAATTTTACAGCTTGTTAAAGTGGCTTTTTAACTTGACAAAGCAGACTAAATTTTTTAAACTTCGTTTGAGCTAGAATCTGAGAATCGTCTTTTGGTGTGTCTCAAATACTTAAGGGCAGTCTAGAGACTTCGAAAATGGGCACAATTAATCCTTGGGTGAATATCTGGGGGTATTTTTTCTTTCATTTTTGGAAAATTTTAATTAGAAAAAATATTCTATTCAGATTTTTAAGGAATATTGAACCATATCCGTACCATCAAAATCTACTTCATTGACAAGCTTGCATATTTCTTTTTCTGTAGGATTTAAGCCAAGTGATCTTAGAATTTTGGCCAATTCTTTTGTTGTAATAAAACCATTCCCATCTTTATCGAAAGCCATAAACGCGTCACGAAACTCTGTAAAAAAATATATATATTTACATTTTTGCAGCTTAAATGGATTTATTTACCGGGGGAGTCTTTGGCGAGTTTTTTTCGAAAATTCGCGAAATTTAATTCTTGCGAAAAACCAAGAGCTCTGTCAATACCCCTAGGAAAATGAAAGAAAACAGTTGAAAAAAGGAACTGATTCGCGTAGATAACTCCCGAGAAAATTAGATTAAATTAATTTTGATTAAAATCGTCTTTTGGAAGTATCTGTTTTGCGAAAATTAATCCACTGAAAATAGCTTTTTCCGATTGGCTACCCCGGGGGGGGGGGGGGGCACTGGGTTTGCGGACTGACGGTATGTGCGGGCCAAAAATTGGCTTTTAAAATTGCACCCTTACAGTGCAGCAAAAATCAGTGAAAATCATACCCTTAGAGCCCATTTTCCCCCAAATTTTCGATCCCTTTCGTGCAAAAATTGGTCAAAATTCTAGCATTTTTGGTCAAAATATCTAGATTTTTCAAGAATTTTCTAAAATTTCTACCCTTACAGTGCATCTCTAGTTTTTCCGACCCTTACAGTGCATTTTAAACATATTGGAAAAGGTACCCTTAGGACCCGCACATACCCGTCGGTCCTTTTGCCCAGCTGCCCCCCCCCCCGGGTTGGCTACCAATATTTAAGAGTTATGAATCTAACCGCTGAGATTGACACCCAGTTGATTTGTCTCCTTCACACTGTTATTGAGGAATATACTATATGATCACATTCAAAGTGTAGAGTAATGTCGTTCTATTTTATTCACTATCGATGTCTTACAGGGGGGGGGGGGGAGGTTTCAGGGTACGAGAGTAAGTAAGTATGTGTACTAGTGTAAGTGTCCATTTTGGACCCCATAAAAGTACCAAAAACCAAAGAATCATTTTGAACCCTACACCCTAATTATAGTACACAGGCCGATACTATATGAAAAGTAATAATTTGGCACCACCCACCCCAGGATACATGTCGATTTTTAGTACCCTGACTATCAACCATGTGTCTTACCCTCTATCTGCTCCTCTGTGACTCGTTCCTGAAAGAAGAAAAAAAGATAGATTACTTTCCAAGCCGACAAAATGCCGTCCTCGAAAAATGTAACGCACGCTGTTGACGAAAAGATCAATTTGCAGCTACTCTTCCTCACAGGTTTAACCCCTAAACAAACATGAAGGTTTATTCTTTTTCCCATTGTTCCATATCCTAACCAAGCGTTTGATAACTAAAAATTTTGCCGGATTGGGCCATGTGGTGTTCCACTTCAAAAAGTGCGTATAAAATCATAAACATATACGTACCATTTTAGAAGTCTTCGTGTTTTAAAAATGTTATGTGTCAATGTCTTATTTTTTTCCATGGTTATATATGGCTTTTATTATGTGTATCTACCCTTTGAAACCGTTATCGGATTTCCGAGATTTTGACCAGAATGTTAGTTATTAAGGTTTTGTGTGGTTTTAGAAAAATTTAAATTTTGTCCCTTTTCATCCCAGAGGAGGGAACTAAAGTTTGAATTTTCATTTTTTTTAGTCTATATACTAAAAGTCTAATTTTCTATGAGCCGTGGGGGAGCCATTATGGATTTTTTTCCAAGTTTATTTTTAAATCGAGTCCGCGCGGGGACAACGTTACGTTTCTTTTTTGACGGAGTACGTTCTTTTGACAAGTCACGGGAAACATGCTACGGTTCCTTGCCGATCGGGAAACGTCGCGCGGTTCGGAAGCGTATCTCCGTTTTCGAAATTCTACTTTACTGGTAATTTTCGTAAAAGTAAATAAAACATTGAATAGCCAGAATCTCAACAGCTATTTTGCTTTTTCTTTCTTTGGTTTCTTAATATTGATTGATTGATCTGGTCTCTCTGCTCTGGTCACTGGTGTCATCGTTTACATGGATAGGGAATGTTTATGTTAGGTCCTGTCTTATCCAGAGAACATTTTGTTATGGATTTGTAAGTTGTTTCTTCGAATTATTATGGGGCTTATCGCAACCAACCTCTAACAAATAAACAAAGACCAAAGCCGGACAATGGACATTTACTTTAGCCCTCTTGAAAATGCGAGTGGCAATTTTTGCTGCATGTATACTCAAGTAATTTGGTAGTCTTTGTAGGGCGGCAATCCAATATGTCGTTTCCACGACCGACCGGCCGACTCACTTTGTAGACCGACCGACCGCCTCACTTTGTATACAGACCGCCGCATCATTTGTAGAGCAACCGACCGCCTCACTTTTGTAGACCGAGCGAGCGTCTCTTTTTTAGACCGAGCGACCGACTCACTTTTTAGCCGAGCGACCGACTCAC
>NW_027104018.1:156987-308413 GCF_902728285.1 Clytia hemisphaerica
GTCCTTGTCCCTTATGTTAAAGTTGTTCTGATGGAGGACATTGCTATTTTTGGTAGCCTTCACATATCAATAAGGAGCTTTGGTGTAAATGTTTTTTCTGATGAAATCATACTAATCTGAAACTATTAGGCCTTTATGAACTTTCTAGAACAATAATCTTGCTCCAATCTTGAGAAACACTGGAAAAATAGGTTAGCATTCCCTGCCATAATTTCACAGATTTCCTCTGCTTTCTGCTTGAAAACGCTGTCGTATAGCCGAAAACGAAAGTGAAACTGTGAAAACGTCCGCAAATTCGGGCCCAGTCCTCTTCCGAGACGGAGGCTAATTGACACCATCATATGATAAAATGAATCATTCTAATTTCATTCAGATTTATATACATTAAATTTATCACTAGCACCTCTTTAATTAACACTAAACCTCATTATAAAAATATTGACATTATCCTATCTTCCATTTCTTTGGGTTCCTTTATAGTATTGAGCGGCTGATATTTTCATTTTATACGGTACCAGTTTTTTGTCCTCAATAAATTCATGTTGTCTGTGTAGTAAATGGTTTTGGCCTTAGAGCTTAGCTTCTTGCTTTTAAAGTATTCAGTTGTTAATCATTATATGTCTATATAAAAAGTAAAATGGTTAATCGGGAAGGGAAATAGGAAAAAAAACTTTTTCTAATCTGTGACACATTTTGGTTCCTTGTGTTTTTGTTTACATTGGGAATCCGCCATTTTTCTTTTAAATCCGTTCACATAGCAACGTGATAGACCGTATATTTTATAGCCCGGGCTTTTACGGAAGATAGCTAAGAAACTTAACAAGACGATATCTCGAGATTGAAAAGGAGTTACGAGATGGTTGACCCCTCATTGGATCGGGAATTTAATAGAGAACAATTTGGCAGGGGTAAGAGTGGGTATATCCTGGGTATATAGAGATTTTCTGAAATAAATGTATTCAAACTGAGGCATTTTGGTTCCGATGACGTCATCCAAACCTGAAAATCCAATATCTGGAGTTTGAGCAGGATTTAAGCAATGATTGATCCCTCATTGGATTGGAAATCATCAAGAGAATCTTTGAAAAAGGGAAGAAATACTTTCAGTGAGGTGAAAAGTTTATTACCCTTTCGATGACGTCACTTAGGGCCCAAATGACGTCACAAAACATGACATTTGCGATTTTTCGAGTTTTGATCGGTCTCAAGTGGCAATTTTTCGTTCTTTGGGAATAAATCAGTCCATAATATTCCCTTTACTTACTATCCAAAGGGCTTATGATGCGTTCAGCTTATCTACTCCTCGGCGGGTGCGACGCCGGGTGACGGCTAGTTATATATCTATCTGTGGTCAAAACAGATTTTTATCCCACAGGATTTAAGGGATGTTTAACTTCTTTGTTTTTTTCTTTATATTTTTTCAATCAAAGTTTTTCATTTTTAAATATTGAAAAATATAAATCCTCTTAAACTGACCTCAAACTTGAAAGGTACATGTTGATTTTCAAAACGAAAAAATAATCGCGACTAGTTATAGCACGAAAAGAATTTTACGAGGTAAAAAAGTAAAAAAAGAGGCTGTTTTGCGTATCTGTTACAAAAGTAACCCCAGTCAAACCCATTTCGTAGGTTTGAGCGGCGAAAAACCTGCAGTGTCATTCTAGCAAGCAACATTGTAGACGTTGTTAATTGACTATTCAAGATATGCACCATTGCAATGTCTTCGGACATTACATCACGGACCCAATAGCTGATTGGTTGTAAGTGACGTAAAATCAGCCAATACGTCACACGTTACAACCAATCAGCTGCTGAATCCGTGCTGGAAGACATTGCAATGGTGCATATCATGAATTCGTGGTATGAAGGTTTCAGCGAATACTTACGTTCACTTACAAAGCATGAAATGTTTTGAGCTGAAATCGAATACTGATCGCTTGCAAAGCATTCAAGCTTGACTATGTGACCCAGAACAAGTGCATACCTGAAATCCGCTCATAAGGGGATATCGTAAACTCAATCTGTGTTGTACTTTGGCTGACATTTCCTATTATGTACCTGTCTACATTCCATTCAAAATAACGCTCCCCTGGTTTTTGCTCCAATTAGTGCTTTTTTTGGGAGCTCGGTATATTTCTTGGTTTAAATTTTCACACGCCACTTTCTTAATTTATTATGACTAGCAAGATGAAAGAACGAAAACGCTACTGGATGCTAAATATTTTTATAATTTTTCTGGAATCGTTCTTTCTTATCGCGCGTGTGTTACATTGTTCTGAACGTATCTGAAGAAAACACGTACTTCTTTCATCCCTTCAGGAAATTCTCGATTTTTCCTTTCCCTTTGAAAGAAATAAAATGTACTAAAGCACAGTTGCACAGTTCTTCTTTCCAACAGCGTATCTCCTCCATTCATGAATACGAGTTTAATTTGAAATCAATGTTATTCTAATGTTTTGATTTTCATGCTCACATTTAACGGTGCTATTTAGGTGTCCCTTAAGTTCATATAATGGCCAAATTTTATCCTTGTTCATTGTGAACTATAACTTTTTCAGCTTTTTACACTTTTGATTCTAAAAAATAGAACACTTCCTGAAAAAGGACTTTTATGAGTGTAAATTTTAGCCTAAATATCCCTTGTCTCAGGCATATAAAAGATATATACAGTTGAGGCTCTTTAACTCGAACCTCTATAATTCGAATGTCTTCTTAACTCGAACAAGCTTTTTCGTCCCTTCCGTTAACAATGCTTAGCTAGAAAAAATTTGTGTTTCCCGATTGTTCGAGTTACAGAGATTCCACTGTATAAATACCTGCAATCGGCGCCGAAATATATTGGCAATTTTGGGTACGTTTTTCAGAATTTAAAGATCGGGCGAGAATTGCAGTTTCAGTACTTCCACTTTGTTTCATTGGAGTTTTCGATTTGGGAGGGGTTAAGTGGCTTCCAGGTTATATTCTCAGCCTTATTTGAACATTTTTAAGCTTTTACATCCTGAGATCCTGAGGTCCTAAGTTTTAAGTCTAATGTTAAAACTCTACTTTCAAACCCTACTTTCAAACCGTACTACAAAGCACTTAAAAATTACTTGAGGTTTTAGAGTTTTGAGGGAATTACCCTTTTGTGCCAAATATTTCGGTGCCGATTTTAGATAAGAGTTGAGCTTTTGCTTGATTATTTTTTCATGGTCTCAAACTTATCATTATCCGTTCAATTTCCACAGGAAGAAAAACTGAACAACACGAACGTCGACCTTCTTCTCAACATCAAAGACAACCTAACCAAGAATATGGCGTTCATAGAAAAATACATCCACAACGTCTCATCCAACTCTCTTATTCATCAATGCGATGACAGCAAAAACCATACTGTTGCTGTAGAAACCTGTGATGTTTCTGTGCAGGCCAATTTCGGTCCACCGAATATTGATTCGGCAAAACATTCGAAAAAACACATGAGAAACAAAAAAGTACAAGTCGATTTATCTAAAGGAAATCTAAGTAGCCGGTCGTTGGAGAATAAATCGAACAACAGCGACCGGTCCCTTGAGAAAAGTAGGGAAGAAAAATCGCCGTCCAAAAGAACAATTTCAATTCAAACTAATTTGAAGACAAAGTCTACGAACTCTATAGCAGTTCAATGCGCCTTGCAACCGGCAAGAGAGCCTGCAGAGAAAAGCGGAAAACCAAAAGAGCGGACGCCACTGAAATTGTTAAACGGAAACGGTGGCAATACGGTAAGTTTTTAATTGCTCTCTATATCATACTGGCTTTTTGTTTAATTTCAAATTTTAAAGACTATCGTAGGGGGCCAACCTTTATGATCCGTAGCATATTTTGTTGAACGCAACCGCATGTGATGGGGCTCGAAAGTAGAGAGGATTTTGAGCTAGTTACAGGGGGCCTGCGAATTAAGCCGTGCAAGTGACTGATTTTACAGGAAAAACTCTTAAAGCATATTATTAAACATAAATCGAAGTCTCATTTTATTGAAAGAGCCCTAAGATGAGATTTCTTCACATCTATAGCAATTACTAACTTGCGAACCCTTTAATTTTCGCGCGGCCAAGTTTGCGAAAATAGGCCTACTTCGCCAGGGGGGAGGGGCAAGCAGTTAATACACAACACTATTGTGTATTAACTGCTTTTTGGAATTTTTCAAAAGGACCACCACCCCTTGACACTTACTACACTGTGTATTAACTGTTTTTGACTCATTAGATATATACACCACCCCCAAAGTGAGTCTGCATCGGCCGACAAACCGTCCCATTCAGGTCCACCGTGTATTTTCCCTTTAATTTGATGCAATATAAGGGGTTTTAACTGTTTTGAGACTACTTATGTCACAGATTTATGTCATTAGAAAATTTGATTTAAGTTTTAGAAAGTCGGGGTGCAAATCTCTCAGTTACCTAAGCAATGCAACAGTTAAATTTTTTACATTTTCTAAAAAAACAGTTAGTTGAGCGAGTTGAAAGATGATAGAAATCTGCAGTATTGAAGACAGATGGTGAAAAATTTGGTTAAAGGTCTGCAAGATAACTGTAGAATCTGGTAGAATTGGTTGTATAGTTAATTCAGCGAATCAGATTTAAGACCTGTTAAGACTAGAAAGACACATAGCAGCCAGAAAAACAAATTGTACGGGTGTAGTTAGTAAAAAAAACACCTACATAAAACATATTATTTTAAAGAACCCTTTATGCAATCAGATGCGAACAGAATTGACCTCAAACATGTCAAATTTTTTCTTTCTGCCATCTTGCTTTTTTTTTCTCCCGATCGAGATTAGAACATCATTTTCGAACCTTTTTAATTTAATCGAACCAACGTCTGAACGCGCCTTTTTTTATTTTCGCGCACCATATTTTGCGAAAAAGTAAACGGCGTGCGAAGATTTATGGAATTAAGTAAAAGATTTGGAAGAATTTCGAAATTTACATGGCAACTATTTATGTAATAGTTTAGAAAGCGTCAGCATTCCATAAGCCATTGCTGTAAATTTGAAGCTCAGAATTGAACTTTGACAAAATCTTTATTGAGATTGATAAATTTTTACCCTGTAAGATGTTTTGTATAATCTTTGTTGTTGTTGTATTCGTTTCTTCAGCCGTCTAGTTTGACCAAATCTAAATCCAATATCTCGAGGATGAACAACAAGAAATCTCCCTTCGAGATCTACAATGACGAATCGAATAAAGAAAATGTGGTGGCTTCGAACAATGTCAGTATGAATGCATGCCAAATAAAAAGTAAGTAGGCTATTTCGAAACGTTTCTTCAATCATAATCTAATATATGAAATCTTTTTCGACAAACTTTTACAAAGGCATGACATTTCTACAGGTCGTTTTGTTTAAAGTTTCATTTTGTAATGTGAATGGCGTTTAATGTGAATGGCGTTATTCACTCTTCTAGCAATCCTTAAGTGGGATAAGACATGTACTGCATTTTCGTCTATTTCCCTTTAACATGCACGGGGTACAAGTTGGGAGTTTCGAGTCGTGGAGGCTGGTTTAAGAGGCATAGTTAACTGAAGGTGCTAGAAAAACTTCTTCGCGCTTAGGAGACATTCGAGTTATAGAGGTTCGCAATCCTAGCAATCCTTAAGTGGGATAAGACATTTACTGCATTTTCGTCTTTTTCCCTTTAACACGCGTACGTAGTACAAGTTAGGAGTTTCGAGTCATGGAGGCTGGTTTAAAAGGCATAGTTAACTGAAGGTGCTAGAAAAACTTGTTCGAGCTTAGGTGACATTCGAGTTATAGAGGTTCCAGTTAAAGAGACTCCATCGTAGAACTTACTTTACTTACTTACTTTCTTACTTCTTCATACAGAATCGAAGAAAAGTGTAACAATACGTACGGAACCTACGGAAGTGCATTACTACGAGGTTCTTTCACCGCATATCGATACTCGGTTACGGCCGCGAAACGCTAACACTAGCTATAAAGAACCTTCACTGAATTCGTAAGTCAAAACTGCACCACGATTACTTGACAAAATCGTGAGTTTCCCTTTGTCTCATTTGTTCGTGAAAAATAAAATTCCGGTTGTTACTTGAGAAAGAGTTGGGAATAGATACACGGTTTTTGACTTATCCCTCGATTCGAATTAATCGGTTAATTTAGTTCAATACTTTTTGTTTCCTAATTATCCTTCACGTTAGTAAAAAACTATTCAATTTGCATTTTAAGGAAATTGCAGCCAGATTATCTTCCGACACAATTGAAAGTCAAAAAGAAAAGGAGGAGAAAACGCAAACCGGTTAACGTAAGCTGACTCATTTTTTGACCTCATTGAAATATCCAACCGTTTGCCTTCATAGTTGACCAGTCAAAATTTCTAATATCTCCTCGTACAAGCAGGAATTGTTTATTTGTTCTTAACTCATTCAAAGGTTGTCTTTGTAAGTGATTGATTTGACTGAGAGGAACAACCCTGACTTTTTTCAGGGGTCTGATTCTTTGGAGAACGCATTGGATTTAGTTACTCTTACTCTCAACGAATTACACCTCTAACCTTACTCAAACCACTGACAAATGACAGTAAGCCCGCTTATTTTGATTTACTAACTACAGTCAACTTTCACTATTTCGAGCTTTACTAACTACATTCAATTTTCACTAATTCAAGCTTTACTAACTACATTCACTAATTCGAGCCTATATAATTAAATCTTTCTTTAGTTCGAACTAAATATTCCCTAATCTGGTAACTTTTGTAAGTCAAACCTACGGCGAGCTCGAGTCATTTTACAATACAGTTGGCTCTCTCTAATTCGATCTTCGAGGCACGAAAAATTTTCTTCGAATTATAGAAAGATATTAATTACGTATAAAATAGTACCTGTAATACAAATCTTTCTCTAATTCGAAAAGGAAAATTTTTCGTCCCTTGAAGATCGAATTAGAAAGAGCCAACTGTATTATATAAAATGACTTGAACTCGCCAAAAGTTTGACTTGCATAACATACAAAGATACCTTTACTGTGACGGTTCTTGGACAACATACGTTATTGCACATGACAAATCCTACGTTTATCGTTTTGAAATCCCTAGCTTACCGTTTAGTATTAAATATGACTTTTACAGGCTAGTTATTAAAAGATCTTCTTGGTTTTTATTATCATGTTTGATTAGATTTATAGCGTCTCTCACAACAAGTTCCTTGGTCTCGCCCATGCAGGCGCGCGTGATTTGGAAGATATTTGTTTTTCGCCAGTCAGATTGATGTATTTTTAATTTACTTGCATTAGGAGCCTTTCATGTTGAAAATAAGAAAAAATAACAACATTGACCAACATCAAGAGGTTACGTAATTGTTTCCCTTTCCATCACTCAGCTCATTTTCCTAAACACGACAGTAGGATAGCTGTATTGAAAAGCATACATTTTCTTTACCTACAATTCATAGAATGCGATATTTTCATAACACTAGGATTCGTGTATTGGTAAGTACATAGATTTTCTTTCCGTATAATTCTAGAATGCAACAATGACGATTGCCGATATCATTTCGTTGGTGGAGGAAAGCTTCATTGCTGGTCAATGCTCGGCACGTGACAGTTTGGTCAGGGTATGATCGTTCCGTTTATCATATTATCTTGCTGTTACAATATTTAAGGGTGGTTTTGAAGACTCCTTCGTCTGAGAGTGACTTTTTGCTAAAAAAATATTGCCTTGAGTACACATTTTGTTTATAAGCAACGCCAATTTTCGGGTCAGGGCTGCGGGGTTGCTTAGCATTCTGGCTCATTTTCTGAAAAATTAGCTTTGATCACCCCTGATATTAGACCATATTTATGCTTGTTTGGTTAAGGTCTATCGTTTGCCATGGTTAGTTTATCTAAAAGCTTTTGCTTTACGAAAAAAAGATTGACAAATCGACTGATTTAAGCCCTCGAGCCTTTGCAGCTTGGTTGCTTATGAAAAAAATGTGTAACTACATATACAGGCCTACAATACCGCATAATTGCCCGTAGTCAGACCTTACATTTTTAAAAAGGGACATGGTCTTTTTGCCAGGGTCTGGTCTTGCACGTATTGAGCATAAAGTCTTTAGATCATACCCTTTCGCCTTACCCTACCCATTGCTACCCTAGTGAATTGAGTGTGTTTTTGAGTGGTTAAAATGATGAGTGTTTTTAAAAGTATACCTGATTGTACATATGTTAATTTATTTTAGAAGTTTTTTTTTATAAATAGTTGAATTGAAATTGGTGAATTAAATTATTGGTTTTATATGCTCGGAAAAAATTTATTTCAGAGTGACAGTGTGAATTTTTTGTAGAGAAGTTTTTAACATAGATTTGAAAAAAGTTGGAAACTATGCGTTTATAGCTGTAAATAATGATGCAAAATATTTTAGACGTTAGATTTTAATTTCAAGCCTTTAATAATTCCCCTATTTGGTCTTGAAATTTTGAAGTTTTTTTCATTAGTTTTTTTGCCTACCAATTTTATCAATCGACTCCCTCATTCATCGTTTCGTGCACGGGAATTCTATCTCTCAAGCAACTATAACAAGATTAAAAGCCTTCCCCTCTCACCACGAGTCTAATTAAATTGATGAATTTTTCAGTTCCTTGTCATTTTCCGTTATGAGAGTGTTTAATGTGTGACAGTCAATTTATTGTATGGAATTTCTATAAAAGTTTATAGAAATTTAGTTTTTTTTTCATAGAATTTTTCAAAGTTTGAAATATTTGTGTTGAAATATTTGGATGCCTATATATGGGCTATGGTAAATCGGTTTTCTTTTAAGTTGTTACGTTGTTAAGTCAAGATAAAATAAAATGGCGGCGTGAAAAGTGACCCAATAAGTCATTTATCAATGCCTTTTTATCAGTCATTTGAAAAGGATAGAATCAACCGATTCCAAAATATTTCTGTTGAGTTTTTATCACACCTTTATTTTATCATTCAACGATTTATTGTTTTGGCTTGATTTTTAAGGTTAGATTTAAATATTTGACATATGCACACTTTTGTGATAATCTTAGGCGAATAATAAAGATTTTCAAGATTTTTCGACTATACTTTTGAGATGTTGAAAGAAAAAGGTTTCGAAAAATCTGCTTTCACAAATTTTCTAATGAACATCACAAATAAAGCTATTAGTATGAACTTAAGGCTGGCTTTAATGATTCCGATTTAGACTTTATCTGTAAGTATTCTCGTTTTTCCTTTCATAGCTTTTTAATGAAAATTCAGTTTTTCTTTCGATCACAACATCCATCTTGTTTTGCTAAAACCAGCCAGGTAGAATTTTCTTCCTTATTTTCTTTCATTAATCAGATTTTTTATCAGTATTCAATTTGAAGCTCTTTTTGGCACATTACTGAGGAACAACAACGACACTCGTAGCTATCATGATAACAATACCAAGGTACACGTTTTTTTTTATAAGAACGTCAAGAATTTTCGAAGCCTTCGGATGTTCTTAGTCTTTTGGATTTGAAGCCTAAAAATGTTCTTAAAATGTTCGTATTTTCAGCATTTTTTGAGCATTTTGATGTAATTTCTCAAGAAAATGCATGTTTTTAAGTCTCCAAAGCCTTAGAATGTTCTTAGAATGTTCTTAAATTTTTGGGCCTCGAAGCCTTATGTTCTTATATAGTTTGTTCTTATAAAAAAAACGTGTAATGCTTCTTACGTCTTTCTAACAATAATAGCTACACGTTTTTTTATAAGAAGAAATTATATAAAAAAAATTTAAAGCTTTGCGGACTCGAAAACACCCGATTCTACAAAAAATGGGTTAAAATGGTCACAAAATGGATAAAATAAGAATATTTTTAGGCTTAAAACCCAAAATGTTAAGAACATCCGAAGGCTTCAAAAATTTTGGATGTTCTTATTAAAAATGTGTATCCTTGCATCAGGGTTTCGTGATAGAATGATAGCCATAAAACTGAACATTTATACACGTTTTTTTATAAGAACATCCAAAATTTTTGAAGCCTTCGGATGTGCTTAACTTTTTTAGAGTTTTTAAGCCTAAAAATGTTCTTAACATGTTCTTATTTTGACCATTTTGTGAATATCTTTGACCATTTCTTTAAGAAATAGTGTGTTTTTGAGTCCACAAAGCCTTAAAATGTTCTTAACTTGTTCTTATATAGTTTGTTCTTGTAAAAAAATGTGTATGCGACTATTCAGTCCTCTTTATAATATTTTCCAGGAGGATCATTTTTCTTAAATTAAAAGTTTTCCTTAAAACTTTTTTTCACAAGCAGTCGATAATAAGTCTGTATTTGTTCCTTGTCATTAAAAGCTTCTGTCTTCATTTACGAACTTACATTTTATTGCATTTTTATTTCAGCTATTGGAGGATGGGTGATGATGTTAGATGATCAATTCTGTCCATTTTCATATTAATCATGGAATTGAGAGGTATCTATCATATATATTTTTTTAATACCCATATATTTTCTCTTTTTATCACTACAAATTGTTGACAGTAAAGAGGTCAATAAACTATTAACCTGAAGTGCTGAAATAAAATAGAATTTCTAACCTTCTCTATCAGAAATTTTAAATATATATGCCGCACTTTGGACGATAGTATGACGCTAAAGCTTTTTCAAGCAGATAGAAATTCTACAAAGGCTATCGAAACCCTAACACTTGGTACTACAGTGAAATTTCCGTAACTCAAACACATGCGGAGAACACATGTTTGTTCGAATTAGGGAAATTTCGAGTTTAGGAAGATTGGTTTATAAGGCATTGTTACTGAAGGGACCGGAAAACTTGTTCGAGTTAAGGAGACATTCGAGCTATAGAGGTTCGAGTTATGAGAGTTACATCATAATAAGTCTCCACCCTTAAAGAGCGGTTGCAAATATGTCGATTCGAGCTATTTATGGAATTTATATGTTTATTATGGAAATTTCGAGTTATAAAGTAAGGTTTATAAAGCATTGTTAACTGGAGGGACGAGAAAACTTGTTCGAGTTAAGGAGACATTCGAATTATAGAGGTTCGAGTTATGAAGACTCCACTGTATCAAAGTTTATCTTTTCAAATTGCCTTAAGAAGATATTGACCATTTCTCTTTTTTTTCAACTAAACATATTTTTATCTGGAAAGTTATTTTTTTTCAGACACTAAATGGGCTGCGAAGACTTTCAAACGATGGAACAGCAAACCAGCATCGCCAAAAGTCTCGCCAAAATTAATACGAGGATTATCAGTGCCTAGCAAGATTCGTAAGAACGAAGATTCTCAATTAGTAGCGAAAAACCGAGATTTTACCAACATTTTATTTTCAAAGGAATTCCTGAAGAAATTCAATTCAAATGTCGACCCAAGCAAGGTAAAGTCGTGTCACTGTTTAGGTGATTTCTACAGCTTTAATTGTATTAGCGACACGAAGAGGTTCCTTATTTTGATCAGAATTTAATCTCTTGCTTAAAAACGGGACTATGGGCTGTCATCCCGAATCTCCGGGGGAGCAACCAGAGTGTTTTATTACGTGGTTATTAAAAAAATTTTTTTTTTCAAATGTATTAAATCAGACTTTCTCTGACAATGAAAAAAATTATTTGTAGAATTTGAGATTTGCAGAAGTTGAGCCTTTAACAAGATGGTCTATGTTTCCAATTTTAGTTCTGGTTTACTTAAGACATTAAATGTTGGACTTAGTAAGTGTTAGTAAAGCTTATTTTCTGACGTCAGAAGGTTTCTTCGGCTAAAAGGTTTCATAGTAAAGTGCCTTGTTAAACTATTGTTTAGTTTATTTCTCTTTGTGCCTTGTGACCGTTTGTGACTTTTATTTCAGAAAAAGCTTTAGGTTTTTCGAATTTTTCAATCTGAACAAAGTATATTTAGTAATAGCTTGGTGTTTATGGAAAGCACCCTAGAGGGGTTGAGTCTAGGCAGCTTGTAGTGGAATAATAAGTAGTGAATTGATGATATACACGAATTATTCGCGTCTAAACGCCCTCTTTGGCCCAAATAAGAGCATTTGACATTACACTATTGTTATTTTTGTGTAACGGAGCTAGCTGCAATTTCGTTTTTGTCGTTAAAATATTTATGTTGGGAAATGACAGATGAAACTTGCGACAAGTATAATGAAATTACAATAAAATGCAGAGAGTAGAATACTGAATAGAAGAATAAGACGAAGAATGAAAAATGAAGATTTTAAAACTCGTGAAACTTTACGGATTTGAATGAACAGTGTAACATGAGCTATACGGTAAGAGATAGATTTAACATGTAGTCTTTTTTCATACGTTTTTTAGCATTTGTATCTTTATAACCAATCTTTGAAATTTCTTTCTTCCGAAATGAATTTGAAAGTAAAAATTTCAATCACGATTTAATATGGATGTCTATTGGAAATATTTGGTGAAGAAACATCAGTCAACTCATGTCGAAAGTGAAAAAGGGAAGGTACTGTAATAGAAATTCTTTCAATTTGTTTTGATTCACTCCTACGTGGATTATTATCTTTTTAACCTCCGAAATACTGGTCAAAATTAAAATGCAACAAATTAGTGAAAGAGGAAGGGAGATGATAGAAAAAAAAGAAAAAAGAAAAAAGGTTTTATTGGTATTAAAAAACAATCCTTTAGTGATGATGGTTGCACTAAACTTTGTGTGAAATCTTAGCCAGTTTTTTTTTCTTTGCTGGAAAATTGACGTCACAAGTTTGAAATGAAAATATGATGGCATTGCATTGCTCTCAAGAACTTCAATTACAGGAAATTTTCTACAGTTGTAAAGTAAAAATCAGATCGCATACACACAAAAAGGATTATTTTTTGAACAGATACAGAGGAATTTCATAGGTTTTTTATACAATAATCCAATAAAATGGATAATGGAAAAAGCACGAGAACATTTTCTCCTAAAGTTCATTTAAGAGATGCAGTTCGTAAAGCATATCAACCGCCTAAATCTCTAGCGTTGATACGTTTGTTAGATCGTATTCACAGAAATGAAACTCCAGGCAGTGGAAAAGATGCGGAAATTACATCAATGGAAAATCAACGCGAAATATTGAAGAAGAAGATTCAACGGCGTAGAGCAATGATGAAAAACAAATTACGTGTTGCCGTTCATTCGGCAAACAGGGAGCAAAAAGTTGAAAAGATAGTAAGAGTATACTATATGTGAGATTTCTATGCTTTTGAGTAGTTTTAGTACAAATGCTTAAAGTGATAATCAGATGGTTTGAGATATTTGGCCGGCAGAAAGCTTATGGACTTGAGTAAAACCTCCAAGTCTGTTTGGGTAACTATTTTCCAAAGTCAAGATATCGCAGTTTGAAATTTCTGAAAATGGGTTCCCACACGGTTCTTACGCTGGAATTGTATCGTTTTCTTATTAAAAGCCAAAAACTAGTAATTTAGATATCTCGACTTTGGAAAATATTTAGGTAAAAATATTTTGAGGTATTGCTCAGGACAATAGAAAGATTACACATGCCAAATATCTCAAACCATCTGATTATCCCTTTAATTTCGATTTAGTTCAATAGATTCTGCTCTGCAATTAATTTATTATATATCACATTTTTTAGAGAAAAGACTACTGAGTAAGACTAGAAGACTAGTAAACTATAATGCGCAGCAGTGTAGGTGCAGCGGGTCCATTTAGGGCGCCGAAAGAAAAGGGGTACAGAAAATGCTCCTCGGGTTAGTAATCTCGGCGCCCCTTTCCCACAGACAACGGACTCTTAGACGAAAATTTATACCAAAATATTCTTGAGGTGGTTATCTATTATTATAGAAGTATTATGTATTTTATTCTTTTTAGTGTTACAAGAAATACTTTCAAACGATGGCAAGAAGGGTAAGGATATTACTCTTAGGTGCCAAATAAACGGGCCCCCCCCGCTTGTTAATTTTTCGAAAATTTTCCAACCCCCCCGGACCTTATTAGGACCACCCCGTTTATTAATTTTTAAGAATATTTTCAGTTGGCAAAAAGAAGTCCCCTTATTTTGCTCCAAAATGCCTGATTTTAGCCTATATTTACCCCATTTTTGGGTTTTCAGAAGTACAATTGCCAACCCCCCCGGCAATTAGGTCCCCCCGTTTATTAAAATTTCGAAAATTTTCCAGCCACCCCGTTTATTCGAACCCCCCCGTTTATTTGGCACCTAAGAGTATATACATTTAAATCATTTTATCTGGATGGTCTTATTATCAAATGTGTATGCCAATCACAACTTGATTGAATAACAAAAAGTTATACGTATGAATTGGTAATACCCGGGTTGAAAAATTATATCGGTGCAGTCAAAACATGTGATTACTCGAAAAAGTTCACATGGTTTTATCTCCATATGTTACCTACATATTGTACTTTACAACTTACAGTTAATTACTTTATTAGTGTCAATAAATTTGAACCAATCAGAAATAAAAGTCATGTAACAAGGACATAAAAATTTCGAGTACTGTAAAAAGCATGACCTGTGTACATTATATAGGTGTTGTTACTGAATCGAGTGTTCGCGCGAATGCGTGCGTGTGCAATGGAAAATGGTGATCACTCAGGAATTTGTTCGAATGCAATGCAGCTGAAAGATTCAGTGCAAGAAGAAGAAAGAGATCTATTGTTCAATCCTAATAACTTCAAATGTCGGCAACAGGTATTGATTTTGTTTCCTTGAGTAGAAGTTTTTTTTATAAGAACATCCAAAGATTTTTAAGCCTTAGGATGTTCTTAACATTTTGAGTTTTAAGCCTAAAAATGTTCTTAACATGTTCTTATTTTCACCATTTTGAAAGCATTTTTGTCCATTTTCGTTAGAAATTGTATGCAAAGCCTTAAAATTTTCTTAACTTGTCCTTAACATTTTGGTCATCCAAGCCTAATGTTTTTCTATAGTTTGTTCTTTATATGAAACTAACGTGTAGGAGTTTAGCGGGAGCTGAGACCCTTTTCTTTGTGAGTATTAAAAATTGTGGATTTCCGTCTCAGGGAAAAGTATGTAAAGATGTTTTTTCCATTTCAAATTTCTGTATAATTCACAAAGTTTCAAGAGTATGTGCTAATTTGCTGTGTAAAATCGATTTTCCATTGTTGCTTTAACCACCACTTTTTGACTATGTTTGTATGTTCTTCTCGCACACTTTTCAATATAAGAACATGCCTCGATGCTATTATAAAAAGCCTAGGCTTTCAATCCCAAACATCACAACACTTCCAACAGATGCCTGGATAAAAGGAGAGAGGAGTTGGAAAAGTTTCCAAATTTTAATTAAAGGGTGGGGTAATTGCCGTGGGTGAAATTGAGCTTAGTATTGATACCCAAAAAAACTATAGACCGAAATCCGGCTTTTTAGAGCCAAATCAGAATCTCTGATTTGACAGCTGAAAATATTTTCAAAAATCAATATTCAAAAAACACCTTTTACTACTTTGTATCTCCAGGTCTCTTTTCCAATATGGGCTCGTAAAGTTTGCAAGTCGAAACCCGAGCACCGAACACCGGAACAGCTTCACAATATAGTCAGTATCATGCGTCAACTCAAAGACTTCCGTAAATACTCAAAGAAGATGCAGTTATTGTTAGCTAAGATCGCTCGTTATGAAGGCTTTGGGAGAAGACGTGTTGTGATTAGGAAAGGACATTTTGGTGTTTGTTTTTATTTCGTTTTCTCGGGAAGTGTTGGCGTGGTAATCGATACTGACGAAGATAAAGCATTTGACAAAGACGGGCGGAGTGAGTTTACATCCTTTTTTTGTACTCTACTGATTTTTATTGAGGACGAATAAGAAACTAGTGCATGATATTCATGACGTAATGTTTTTATGCGGAAACAGCCCGGTTTATGGGGCGCCAAAGCGGAAATAAATACTATCTTTTTAAAACAATACTATCTTCGTTTAAAACATACTATCTTTGTTGTAAACATACTATCTTCGTTTAAAACATACTATCTTTTTTAAAACATACTATTTTTTGCTTAAAAAATACTATTTTCGTTTAAAACATAGTATCTTTAAAAAATAATACTATCTTTTTAAAAAATACTATCTTTTTTCGAATATAGGTTGCCTCGATTATTCAAATTTGTGTAATTTTCATTTTGAGGGGCGTGTAATGGGCGTTGGTTTTTCGTGTTTATTTTATATGGCCTCATCCGCCCACATGCGGATACACTTGGTGTAGCTAAAATCTCATCGCTGTCTGAGGGCTGAATACTTCCTGTTCAACTAACTCCATTTAAAGCAGCTTTCAGGCATTTACACCATAATCAATAGAAGAAAAAAAGGACATGACCACATAATATTGAGATCAAAACCAAAACAGTGGTGTTTTCACCACATTTTGGACTTTCTGTTCCGCCATTTCCATATAAAGCATGTTGTTCTTTCCATCCAGCAAGCATGGTCCCGCCGTCCCACCATGCGCGGGTCATGCATGCAAACTTTAAAATGAGCGAGGCAAGACGTGCCAACCTCGTTTCCAGACTGTTTTCGAAAAGATAGTATGTTTTAGAAAAGATAGTATTGTTTTAAAATAGATAGTATTGTTTAAAAAAAGATAGTATCATTACAAAAGATAGTATGTTTTTAAACGAAGATAGTATGTTTTAAAACGAGAATAGTATTTTTTCAAACGGAAATAGTATTTTTTGAACGAAATAGTATGTTTTAATCGAAAATAGTATTTTTTTAAAAAGATAGTATGTTTTAAACGAAGATAGTATTGTTTTAAAGAGATAGTATTTATTTCCGCTTTGGCGCGCCATACCAGTTTTTGCTGTGTTTAAAATTTGCCACTACTGGAAAAAACCGAAGAGTTTCAATAGAAAACATTACGTAATGAATATCATGAAAGTGACAACCCGTTTTGTTCACCCGTGAAATTAAGGGTGGTAAAAGTCGATCTGGATCCAGATAAATAATAGCTAACCGTCGCCACCACTCGAATAGTCACTTTGATGAGTTTTTTTGTGTCAATATTTCTTTGAGATTCAGTGTTTTAAGTTCTTTCGTCTCAGCGAAGTATATAAAGATGTTTTTCTCTCTCGAAATTTTGCATAATTCACCAAAGTTTCAAGAATATGTATTAATTTGCTGTGTAAAATCTATTTTCCGTCTTAGACGATCTTTTCTCTGTCCATTAACGAATAAGCTTTACGACAAAATTGATTCTTTCCGCAGGTTTGGTTAATGTAATGAGGAAAGGAGACTCATTCGGAGAAGTGGCTTTGGTGCAAAAATGTCGACGTTCAGCAACAGCCGTATGTATGGAGTATACAGAATTCCTTGTTATTGATAAAGATCAATTTTACGAACTGGGAATTGATAAGTTTGCTGAAGAAGAAATGATGTTTAGATTCAACTTTATGAAGTAAGTATCCTAATGGGCACAAACGTCTTTTGGACTTCTAATGTACGTTTCTAGGACGTCCAAAGGTCTTAAAGCCGTCCATTGAATGTTCATAAGACGTTGCGTGACCCTAGAAATGATGAATTGATCAATCTTTCTTTTTTTTGCGTTTAAAGGTTCTGTTTGCTGGATGGGAACAACGTTGGGATTATCAGAAATTATCGGCTTTTGCGATTTAGTTATACTAGTCTCTAGCGGGCGTTGCTACGCCCTTCTGGTATATTGCTTGGATAGTATTTCTGGATAACATAACAGTTACTGGATAACATTATATTGGCTGCTCTTGAGACAAAAGTTTTTTGCCATTATCCTTTTTATAATTCCTGCATGCCTGCCGTAACAGGTTTCCAGCTAGGAATTCAGGAATATTCTCAAATTTTTTTGGCTTTATAGACTGTATTGAAAGGAATAAGAAACCAGAAGCTCGTCCTTACAAAATAATAAAAGCCTTCATATATTTTTCTGTTCTCTATGAAATCAGAAGTTTGGATATCTTTTCAACGTGGAAAGACGATGACTTAATAGAACTGGCAAGTGGTGGGCGAAATATGGAATATTTATGCGACAAAGTCATCGAAGAAGATTCTACTAAATCTGAGTTTATATGGATTATTACAAAAGTGAGTCTAAATTTTTGTTATGAGACGACACACATCACTTACTTTAAGGCTACAAGACTGAGACTTGAGTTCGGGTTCACCTAATACTTGCCTCGACCAATGCAATTAATTTTTTAACGCTTTTCGAACCTGGTTAACCCGAACCCGTTTCAAGCAGTATTATTTAACCTTCTTGGAATCTTTGAACATTCATCTTGCTATGCGATCACCGCGTTTACCCTACCAAACCAAACGCATAGTGACTTAAATTCACTTGTCAGGTCTTCTAAACCCTAATTCAGACCTTAGAACACTTCCTGGTCACTCATTTTTACTATGTGATCACCGTGTTTACCCTACCAAACCAAACGCGGTGACTCAAATTCACTTGTCAGGCCTTCTGAACCCTATTCCAGACCTTAGAGCACTTCCTACACTCAATCACTCTAAAAATTTATAATATGTGCGATATTATTATCAATTTCCAAACAAACATATAATTTTTTTGTTCAGGGCCACGCTCATGTTTTACGTCTATTGGATCTACCTGTACTGGAGAATTTACAACGAAACGAAATGTTCAAAAATCAAAAAGACCGCAAAAAAAATCGGGAAATGACATCTGCCGGAACTAGCCGGAGTGGATATTACTCAGCTAAATCAACTGATTTGAACTCTAAACCAACTTCTCCGGGTGGGTTGTTACCAGGATATAACACACCCGCCCGATTAACGCCAGTCTCACCCATATCAGAAACCACTGTAAACCAACAGAGAAGGTCTATCAAGAAAAGAGATTCAAACCATTCATTGAGTTCCGGATACTCATCTGATGCTGGCCGGACTTCACCGAGACAAAACTGGCAGAATTTGCGTAAGAAAGCAATCAAGAAGATTAAAACGCCGAAATTTGTGAATCAGTTATCAGAAATCCCCTCGTGGCAAAGAATAGCAGGAGCAGAAAGCTGCAAAGGAAACCTTGGACTGGGAGCATATATCAGGATCGATACTCTAGGTCATGGTGATGTCTTTGTAAGTCAAAAACGTTGTTTTAGCTTCCATCTAATGTTATTCAGATGCTATGAACGTTAGCTGGACGTTAAAGTAACCTTGTTCTCATGATATGATTACATGGTCAGTTTGTTTTCGTTTTAAATTTCACTTGTTATCCTTACTTGATGAAGGAGAAGTCATATGAGTCTAAATACTCATTAGTTACTAGGTATGAAAATTTCAAGGTACCCTTTATGAAGTGATGGAGCCAATTTTTTTGGGGAAAATAGTCGCCCACCATGGTTGAGCGGCGAAGAAAATCTTTCACTTTTTGCACCTATTAAACATCTTAAAACGTTTTCTAATTGGGTAACAACATTTTTGTTATGACTTTAGAAAAAAATTAGTCTGCTAAAAAAGGATCCATGGCGATCCGACTGCAATTGTAACCAATATACTTTGTATATTCTATAGCTATTGAAGAATATATTTGATTACGAATGAAAACCTGATCTCTTTACACCCAGGGATTCAAATATGCAGCAAAAGAAGAAAACCGCCACGTCGACTGCTTGAAGAAATTTGTCCTCCTTAGTGCTGGATGTGACGTCATCAGAATATCCAAACCAAACGTTCAAAAAATGACAGATAATGAAACGATATCAAAAATAGAACAATTCGAACCGGGTTACCCGTCAGACGAGATTCTTTTCGAGGTTTATCGACGATATCATGACTGGAGAACGTTTAGAGAAAAGTTGGTGGATGATATTGCGTTGTACCAAACCAATGTGACCAAAGCCATCAATAACCGTTCTTTGTCCATACCGAAAATTCCAAGGATTGAAAATAAAGCGTATTCCCGGATTCAATCTCCTGTTGAACATTGGAATATGCTTAAAGAAGAGGGACACTTAAAGCAGGAAGGTTCGTAAAATACTTGTGTATCAAATCTGAGAGATTGAAAATTAATGGTCTTCAAATATATCGAGAATTTTGTCATTTTAACGTTTTTTCAGAATTTAAAGTTCGGGCGAGATTTGCGATTTTAGCATTTCCAATTATTTCATTTGATATTTCGATTTTGGAGAGGTGTTCAGTGGCTTTTAGACTATATTCCAACCTTATTGGAACAATTTCAAGCTTTTGAACCCTGGAATCCTAAGCTCTTAAGTCTCATTTTAGAACTCTACATTCCAAACTAACTTAGAGCACTTAAAACATTCGTAGTGTTTAAAATTTTGCAGGGATCCCCCACTTTAACTCGTACATCTTATCCATGAATGTTAAGGTCAAATTTGGGTTAGTTGGAAATCTCTTTACTTCTAATATTTTCATATCCGATACATCTTCTGTTGAAACTTAATTTAGGCGTACAAACTTTCGTGAGCATAAATGTTCGCAATTTTCGCAAATTTTAGCCCTTTTCGCGAAAGTAAATGTCTTTGAAAATTCATTCTAGGGCCATTCGCTAAAATTCGTGCTCGCGAAAAATTCTCTCTAACATAGAAAATCTGTAAAAGTTCTAACCTAAATAAAATGTAAGATTTATTGAACTTGTTAGCCTGTCAAAGCCTCATAAGTAAAAAAACAAAAGTTACAATCAAATTCAAGAAGTATTTGTCCCTCTAAGCCATTTTATCGTGTGTAAATGTTCACTTAATGTCTCGATTCGTGAAAAGTAACTGTCGTAAATGCCGCGATTTTTCGACCACGTGAAAGTTTCTGTTTGTGAAAGTTTGTATACCTCAAGTAAGTTTGTCATCCTTTGCTCAGAGTTTACATCGACACTGTTCCAAACATCAGATATTTCTCCCTTGATCTACTTGATGTCAGGCTTCAGCTCATCGCTCCCATTTGTGTATAGTGCATTCCTTTTGTCATTTATTCTTTGTCCTATTGTTATTTTTTAGTCCTGATTTTTTTGTATTTTTTCTTCCACATATTGTTATATATTGGGTTTTTTGAATTACAAATTGTCATGGTTAGTCGCTATAGTTTGTATTTTCTTCAATGTGTATATGACTTCATTATATTTCTAGAAAACTCCCAATGGAAGGTGACACCAATTCCATCAACTGAAAAAGATATGGACGAAGTGATCAAGAGATTACGTGCCGCCCCTTTCCTTCAAGACCAACTTTTGAAAGCTAAAGGAAGTCAAAGACAACTTATCCTGACGCACGGCGGTGATCGTGTTAACCGTTTCCCGAAAGTTGTGACCATAAAACAATGATAACGTAATTGCTTTCTTAAATTTGAAAAAGATTTAACAAAGAGGTGGAGGAATATCGTTTCAAGTCTTTGGCTTTTCGAAATGACCACCAAAAGACGATATCGATAATCCTTTTGAAATAAAGATTACCATTCCTGCTGAAAACAATTTTTTTAAATTTGTAAATATTTATGTACAAAGCCGTTGCACGGATTGCACTCCATAATGAGACCATATTTGCACGTGACGGTTCCGTTTCGCTCCAAAACGGAATGAATCCATTCTATTGGTTAAAAGTGACGTAACACTTGAATGTAACTAATAGAATGGCTTCATTTTGTTTCGGAACCGTCACGTGCAAACATGGTACATACATACTATCTTAAAGTTTTTTTTTGAAAGAGTTCTATTTTCTTTGTAAATACACGCGATACTATTTATTAAAATTTTTGTGATATCGTCAATATTTTTGTATAAAGGAATAAGTGTTGATGTGTCGTCTGTTAGGCCTTCCCCTACAGAATAGTAGCTAGATCATGTTTGAATAGTGCTACTTCTAACCGAACTTTGTGATGTGTTCACTTCACAGCAGAGACAGTTAGTATTAGGTTTTTCTAAATCACGACTAACAATTAGCACTGTTGCCGTCCTCGATGTTGCGGATCAAAAACTGCCGTTTTCTCCAAATCGTTTTGGTCACTGCTTCGCCCTTGAAAAATAGATACTGTACATGAGCTTTTCACTCTTTTAACGAGGCTTAGTCACTCAGAATATTTTAGATAAATGTAAAAATAACCGTCTCTCCGCTGCATAGAAAACAGAGCATGTAAAGTTTTGAAAAATTCTAATGAAAAAATACCCTGAGTATCAGACCATGTTCACACGTTACTGTTCCGTTTCGCTCTGGTATAACTTTTGTTACCGATCGAGAGTGTTCGTATAGGTTTCGGAACGTTTCGGAGCAAGAAAACGGAGCAGTTCCGTATACCAATGAAAAAAGTGGAGCGAAACAGTTTCGATCTGTTTTGCTTTGTAACGTCTTCTTTTTTGACATTTCGAATTTTGACGTTCACACTTGTTTCGGAACCGTTTCGGAACGGAACCGTAACGTCTGAACATGGTCTCAGGCCGTGTTCATTAAAAGAATTCCATTGTTTTAAAGTCAGTAAGAAAATTCAGTGAGAATGGGAAAAATACATGGCGTGCTACCACCTCAATCAAGCAAAGCCAAAAAAATGGAGCCTGCCAAATTACACTATCCATTCTATCAAAAAGTATTTATCTCTATTTATCCCCCAAGCTCGCTAACATGTCCTAGGCAGCTAGGCATTATGTTAACAATGGCCAATCCGCGGGCCAATCCTATTGCTACCCAGGGGGGTACTACCCTTGCCGACACAGACGGGGGTGCTCCGCTGAGGTTCGAAAAATGGACCCTACGTAATTAGGACTCGTTTTTTCAAAAATTTCTCCGAAATTTGCGAAAAAAGTGACCCTGAATGGGAATGAAATTCCGAAATTTTCTCAAATTTTCTACATTTTCCCCAAATGCATTAAAGCATAAACTTAGGTTTACAACCTCGTCCCCGTGTATCCCAGGCTTTATTTCCGTTACTGGATTATTATTGACGCCAGAGAATACCCTGCGTATTATCTAGCGCTATCATTAAGCGAGGTTGAGGCTTGCGATATTTTTGTGCATTTGGGCTTCCCAAGGGCTTCGATATAATTTATACCATTCCCGGAAAAAAACCGGGAACAAGATGTTACGGGCAGTCTTGTCTTTTTAAACATTTCGGACCTTGTGTAACAACTTGTAAACATTACAAGGATCAAAATGGCGACCGTTTTATGCAAAAAAAATTCTTGAATAAAATAGTCAAAGTGTTTGAGTAATTTTGATACTTCTAACAGTTTCAACATGAGTGCTGGAAAATATTCACCTCCTGAGAGACTTATCTTCGACGTTCAAGGTATATCTTTTTTTGCGAAGCACCATCATGATGGTGTCTGATATCAGTATCAGACATCAGATCTGCAGATTAGCCATTAGCTACCGCCGTGAGATTGGGTAACTTGCATCAATGGAGGCTAACATGCATAGCCCTCAAATAAAAGACCTGGCTTATCATTAAAATACAACTACGCAGCTTCGCTCACAGCTCTACTCTACCATTTTTGTTTTGATTAGAAAGTTATCCGATCTCACGGTATACACTATACACTACAATTCAGTAGGGAAACCGCCATCCAGGATCCTGCCATTCTATCAGCCAGCAAAAACTGAATGACACTTGTAAACTTAAGTTTCTTACCATTTTACATCGAAAACAATCGAAAACATTACTACTTCCCGAAGCCGGAGACCAAAGCAAATGATCTTTCTTGATGAGGGCGCCCTTTTGGATCTATTGTTAACTAATTTAAAATGGTGGACAGAGTTGCGGAATGACGAAGGCACCCACTGCTTCGAGGGTGGTAACGCCAAAACGCCCAATATGACCAGCCAACAGAAGGCGAGTTTGTTGCCGCGCGATTTACGTCATGAACTCCACCGTAGCGAAAGCGCGAACGACATTTCACAATTATAAGAATATCTTATGTGCTTAAAATTCTATTTGACTTTGAGAGCTTCATGGAAGATGAAGAAGTAGAAAGATGAAAAATGCGCTGGTTAATTTTTTTTAAATAGGTGTGTTCTATCATTGTTGAAAGTTGAAGAAATTTCTACCGACGCATAATTTTTTTACAGCCAATTAAAGGCACAGTACATATGCTTATACTTACTATGTTTGCTATATCATCTAGGCAAAAAACGGTAAAAAAAGACACAAACACAATTTTTTTATGAGTGTGGTTATGATTTTTTTGATTGCGGCCGCGTACAGGAACTCGCCAAATGTTCCTAACTGCAATTGCGGTTTATATGAAAAATGTAAAATCAATGGTTATACCGCAATTGCGAGAGAGAGAGAGAGAGAGACTAAACCTACCCAAAAAAAAGGCATAGGCCTCATAGCTATGAGGATCACAGCGCATAAATTAAATTCAAATACTAATGAAAATACTATACTATCAAAAATAAATAATATAGTAAAGTCCTAGTGGAAAATACTAGTCGAAAATAATATCATCAATGTAAACAATCAAGGGGCAATTTTCACAGAATAAATCAACTTTCTCCATTCCAATTTATTCATAGCTAAATCATGCCAAACATTAGGATCTATTCCAGATTTTTTCATACATTTATTCAAAGATCGACCGTAGGTGTACCTCGGAGCACCACGACGCACGAGGACGTTTCGCACGAACCCAACATGATAACATTTTCCTTGGAAGACGATTCCAGGGCATTCGTATAACATGACCAGCCCATCTAAGTTGTTGACGACAAATATAGGTATCGATAGACTCCAACGAGAGCCTTTCTAACAACTCTGAAGTGCGTTTATGATCACGGAGGGACACGCGACATATATTTCGAATACATCGTCGATGAAACGATCTGAGCTTATTCAAAAGTTTCTCGGTCAAACACCAACATTCAACACCATATAACAAGATGGGTAATATGAACGTTTGATAAACATTTGCTTTTACTCGAACGTTTATTTTTGAAGATGAGAACAAAGAATTTCTGATCATGCCGAACGCATTGCTAGCCTTTTGTATTCTGCGATCAACATCAAGGTTATCTGAAGAGTCACAACTGATAACACTTCCAAGATATGTGAATTCCTGTACGATGGGAATGAATCGGTTACCGAATTCTATGTTTGATAGGTCGACTTGATCAAAGGTAGACGGGTCTTCATACAAACAAGGCGGTTTGGAACAGAAAAGAACGACAGACTTTGAGTCGGGAGGTCCTGAATGGACTTCCATCCCAAACCTTTGAAAGTGAGTCATGCAGAGCAGTATCCCTTGAGTGACGTCTTCTCTTGTATCAAATATAAGAGCTGTATCGTCAGCGTACTCTGAATCATTGACTTTATACTCCTCCCCGTATGCACGATAGCTGCGACCAGTCATCTTAGCATCTTGGTTTGATCGAAAAATACAAAGTGGCAGGTGGGTTGTAGCTCTCCATGTTATCATTACTGCCGCAAGGAAGAAAGTGAACAAAATGGGACCGAGAATGTCCCCTTGCTTTACCCCGATGGTACAGGTCATCGTATATGTAACATCATCTACGGTAAATTTCACCTCGAATTTTTCATGAAGTGATTTAAGCAAGCTGATCAGTTTCGGTGGTACTCCGAATTTCTGTAAAATCAACCAAAGTAGTTCCCTTGGTACGCGATCGAATGCTTTAACTAGATCAAGGAAAAATACCCATGACTCTTTTGAATGCTCTCGTCGCTTTCAGAGGGCCATTTTGACTGTGAAAATTGCGTCGATACAGCCACGCTCAGGTCTAAAACCACATTGCTGCTCGTGATCAAGACTTTCTTCTATTGGTAGAAGACGTGAGTGTACCGCAATTGCGGTAAAGAATAACTAAAACGCAACTAAGGGAATTCCTTTTAAATATTGTTTGTGTGTGTTTGTGTTAATACAACCAACCACTGGCACTGCACTGTAAGTGTCCCGTCCGTTACATACCGTGAGTGGTCCTAAACCCGACAGCCCTGCCTAATTCCGACCCCCCAAATAGCTATTATGAAAAAAATTCTATGTTTATAAACATTCCCTCTCCAAGTTGAACGATAAACTATTGCAAGAACTCTCAAAATAAAACATCTAACAAGATGGCTATAATGTCAAGATGCCAATTTATGTTGGTAATTTAAAAAGTGTGAATCGTAAAAAAAATTACATTTTATATATAATGCTGTTTTATTGCTGTTGTCATTTATGACATTGTACATATTGCAATAAAAAATTATGTTTTGTATAAGAAGCAATTATTGTTATTTCTATTTGGTTCAATCCAGGCGTAGTTAATCGATATAATCGATAATCTTGAGTAATCGATAAATAATCGATAAGTAATCGATGGATTAGATATCGATTGACTGATAGAATCGATAGGTAATCGATACTCAAGATTTTTTCAAAGCTCAATTATTTATCAATCAATTTTGTCATCGATTGTTCATCGATTATAGATCGATTATACTTCGATTAAATTAAGTATCGATTAAAAATTGATCGGCTATCGATCACAGCTTTTGATCGATTACATATCGATTAAAATCTGATGAATCATCGATCAAATAGTAAATCGATCAACTATCGATTCGTGATTGATTATTTATCAGATTTTAGGGAGTGGTAATTTAATTGGATTAACTTTTGCCATTTTCACGAAATTAAAAGTAACATTTTTCGCTGATCTCGATTGGGATGTACTTTTGAATTGAATCCAATCCCCTGGTAGCATAGGGCCTAGAAAAGCTACTACACTCATTTTTTTATAAGCATACGGTAAATTTCGGCTGAAAAATTCTCAATCCCACGGGGGGGGCACTGACCTTGACGACCGACAGGTACGTGCCGCTGGAGTTTCAAAAGTCAATCCTGTCAGAAATGAAATTTGATGAAAAATAGAACCTGTCAGAAGAAGAATTCGATGAAAAACCTACCCTGTCAGATTCTACTGTGAAAAGCCTAATACCCTGTCAGATTCTACCCTGAAAAACCTACCCTGTCGGATTCTATGTTAAAAACCTACTCTTTATACACGTTTTTTGCGTTTTTCGTAAAGTATAACGTGATATCAACATTTCCAGGCTAAAAAACTACAGCATTGCATAAACATTAAACCTCAATACCTGGAAAAGAGACCAAAAGAATCGACAACGAGAGTTATGTAATTACAAAGTAAACATATCTTTAATATTATTCAAAATCATCACTGTCTACTTCCACAAAATGTGTTTCAAAGCTAGAAAGGTCATACAATATTATAGATGTGCAAGAACAAATAGAACGCTAAAGTTTCAAAAAACGTAATAATGAACGTAGATAAATTTCAGATATCCGTTTCCAGGATTACCGTAGGATCACATAAGATTCCGATTCCCGCTCTAGCATTAATGGCGCTTTTCCGGGATCATTCCGCTAGTTTTCCCGGGCATACCGGCAGAAAAAAGTGAATTAATCCAAGCTGGCAAATCATAAAACGCAAAAAAGAAGTAATGTTTTGATTATTTTTATAATCGGCCAACTTGTTTCATTGTTTTCAACTAGTCGGAACTAACTATCATCTGTTTTCAAGTGACAAGTGTGGAATGTTATAGCAGGAATCGGAATCTTATGTGATCCTACGGTAAGGTTCTCAAAATCAGAACTGATGAAGTCTAGGTTTGAAAGGACTATTTTTCAAGTATAAGCTTTAAAACGACGCTTTTACAAAGAGGACGAGAGGATGTCAATGAGACTAATACAGAAGAGTCGAGAGTATTTCTGTTCTACAGCTGTTCTAAGCCTACAGCGGAATGTCTCAACGATATGGGAAGAAACAAAACATAACAGTTGAAATAAAAAATCTGAATCAAAATCTGGAAACAATGTTGTTAGTACCACTATTCAGCTGAACATTTATTCTAAATAGTTCAATAGAGGTATCTTTGAAATTAGCCTCGATCCCTTTAAGAGGGCGCAATGGCGGCGTGTGTTGCGAGACAACAGCAGCAAATCGCCGTGTTGGCCGTGCGATAAGTATTTGCAAAAAGCTGTTTGCCCCTCGCAGGGATCTGCTCACCGCCGCGTCAAAACGATATGCAAAAGAGCTCTACATGCAAAAACGGCAAAAACAGACCCTGTCAGACACACATCATGAAATTGCGCCCCTGTCAGATCAGGATTTTGCAATTTTAGATACCCTGTCAGTAATTCTGCAACACTAAAAAAGGTACCCTGACCAGCGGCACGTCCCCGTACCTATTTTTGTCTAAGTGCCCCCCCCCCCCGGGCTCAAACCCTCTGAAAGCATAGAGGTATAAAGAAAAACAGGAGTTGAATGTGTCGGTAATTGGTCGTTAAAGTCTTTTGATTTCTTTTATAAAATGTATCAAAAGAAATTCTAAGCTCGCCCGATGAAATAAGACTTTTTAGTAGAACTCAAGTTTGCTATGAACATTCTAATAATCAGTATTGAAGATTCTCGCCTTTTAATATACGAAAATTAGATAAAAATTCGTCCACGAAGCAAGTTTATGTTCCATTTCGCTATCCGTTCAATTTTGTTTTGAAAAGATATTTTCTCAAGCCAGAAAATGAAAAGTTCTTTATAAGCACACACGATTTCAGACTCAATCTGTAGACATAAAGTCGCTGGAGAATTTTGGAGGAAAGTATCAAGCAATAGAGTTCACCTTAAGGAAAACATTGATCGAAAAATCTTATCATTTGATGAAGGATTGCCAAGTTTACAGGCCTTTTTTTAGTCCAAATATTTTCTTACACTGATGTCAGAAACAATGAATCTCGTCTCATCTAATTTCTAAAGCTTAAATGAGCCAATAGGATTTCACCTATGGATAAAAGAGCTCATTAAAAATGCACGATATATGAGATTATGAGCATGCATACATCGTAACTTTTTTAATCGTAGGGCGAGCTTGACTACAATAGCATACTTCTCCTGTTTCTTTATACCTCCATGCTGAAAGGCTGAACAAAAAAAAGTTAAAAAAAACAAAGTCACCGTTTTATTTAGAGAAGGGGCGTTATTGAATGGTTTGCCTTTTTGGAGAAGCATTATTAATTCGAAAGCGGGCGTTTATTCAAAGTAATACGATCGGTAGGAGATTTGGCGAATTCCAGAAATTTTCTTTACTTCATTAAATACCTTATCTTGGCCCTTTTTACGCCAGACTTATTAGCGTTATTTTTGGGCTCGTTGGTGGAATAAGGGCTAATCGATATCGGTTAATCGATATCTAATCCATCCATTAATTATCTATTATTTATCGATTACTCAAGATTATCGATTATATCGATTAACTACGCCTGGTACAATGTATCAAATCTCTCAGTTTAGTTGACACTTTGGTATCTTCGTTGCGTCACAGCGAAAGGTTTGTTTTTATTTTAGTTTGTACCTTTGAAAGACCCCACCGGATTTAGGCAGAGCTGTCGGATTTAGGACCACTCACGGTATTTTCAGTTATACTGTAACTCAAATTTGGCTCAAGAAAACAGCCTGAAATTTTCAAATCATATACTTCCATTATAGAGTAATACTTTTACATAAAATTGACTAGTAAAATCTAGAAAGCCAAATTTAAAATTGAGTGGATAAAAGACACGCATATGCGTGACGGATGGGATGTCCCGTCTGTCCCAGACCCGATCAATCGAACTTGTCGAACCAATCTATCAATCGGACTAAGCGAACTCCATCGAACGATTAAAGTTCGATTAAAAAAATTAATCCAACTTTAAGATTTTTTAAAAGATTGTGAGTTTGATTAAATGAGTGTTCGATTAAGTCACAAGTGTTTCAACCGGTATTCCAACGAAGCCAGTTTTGGTTTGTACAAAAATTTTGCCCGCTCAAATCAAAACAACAAAATGGTCAATCTCACTAAAACAAAACATTGCCGCCACGGCTCTTCCCAGGATAAAAGTTCTTGTCACGTGACCATCCGTGATTTTAGAGCAATGAAAACGCTTTATTTCCCCGGATTAAAGTTGTGTCTACACTAGCACGCGGGAAATGGCTAGAAAAAGAGGGAAAAAGCGGGGGTCAAATTAAATTTCTCTCCCTTCTTGCGGCAAACATAAAAGACTTTAAGAGGCCATTTATTTAAGAAAGGGGTGTTATATCATAAATAAATTATGTAAGTAAGTGATATTTTAAGTACAAGTTCATTAACAATTTTATTTTGAAGTTTGTTTTTAAAAACAAAACCCCCACGTGCTAGATGATAATTTCATTTTCTTAACTTATGGACCCATTTGGAAGTATTTGTAATGTATATCATTTGGCAGTGTAGTTGCAGCCTATACAAGAATTGGAATCTAAAGTCTGAAGTCGTAACTCCTTGCCCAGTGACCCCGCAGAGAATTTTTTAGTTGGCAGACACTGACTTTAGGTTGGGTTGGAAATCGTTTTATTTTGAAATGTAATCTTCACTTTAGATGAATACTTTTATTTATTTGGATTCATGAAAGGTTCAAGGTTTGTTTGCTTTTATTTCAAATTATTTCATTGATTTATTGAGCTGCAATAGCTGATTGAAAAACGAAGATTTTTGATAGTTATCAGCGTGGGCTTGGCCGCCATTTTGAATTTCGATATTTTTTCTCCTGTACTCTGCAATTTAGAGGTTGTTCGTAATACGCGATTTGGCTTACGCGTAACACTTGTGAAGTTCGATCAATGGGTTTCGGTTCGATCAGTTCTATAAACCAATTTTGTTCGACAAGTTTGTGCTGCTCCGTCAGAGATTTTTGCTAATATTTCAGAGACAAAACAAATTATCAAAAAATGACTTAGTCCTGACGACTGATACCTTCGGTCGCAGTACCAAATCCACAAAAACTCAAGTTCTACCGTCAATCGCTCTAACTTGGGACGATTGGTCAAAACATGGGATTGGTTGATGCATATCTGGTCTGTATTTTCACTTACTGTTAAATCTCTTTAACAACAAATTTGTTTTGATGACACCAAGTTTAATCATACTTCTTCGTTCCTTTTAGAGTGCACAGACACTCGCGTGTGTTCCACTAAGGATTTTTTTCATATTTTGATTTAAAAGCCTACTCGGTGCGAAAGAGAAATCGCGTATTTTTTAATACGCTGTTCATTAACTCAAATCAAATGACTTTGGAGGTTCGGTGAAATGGTGGCCGAATTTCCGTCCCATGTTTTGTCAGATAGTCCCAAGTAAGAGCAGTTGACAGTAATACCTATCTACTTCTATGGCAATTTGAAGACAGTTTGTCATGTTTTCAAAACCACGGTACAGATTTGGTGCAACTCACCCATAATTCTATTGATATTGTCTTGCCTCTTATTATGGCCTCTTTTAGCCTTTCTTTTTCTATTGGTATTTTGATCAATTACATTCTCATGTCCTGCAATTGCCAAATTTGGTTCTCCATTGTCAAGTCAGGATCGATGGTGACGTCACCTAAGCATAAAAATAAGGATTTCGTCAGTTTTATACATACATTAGTTTGCGAGATATTCTATTCGCCGCACAAGTGCACTTTTTGTAGACTAGTCGGAATACCTTCTTTTACTCGCGGGATCAATGGTAACTTTTCATTTTCCGTAGTTTTAAAATGAAGCACAACCGAAAAAAAACGAAGCTTGAGAAAGTTGCGTATTTCCAGTGAGTAAACGATTCTGACAATTAACAAAATTGACGATGATGATTTTTTTTCGGTGAGGCAAATGTCTTGTATTGGGGGTTCTAGTCTAGACCCCTAAGCCTACGCGAGATTGAAGCATTTGGGTAAATGAGACAAAACTCGAAAAAGCTGATGTTTTGAAGTGCTTCCGTGCAATCGAAATATCGCTCTTTGTGACGCACTGTTAATTAGCAATATTTTTACATAAAACTCATAGACACGTTTGTAAGAGAACTTTTTACCTGAATGATTAACTAGTTTTGAGTACAAAGTATTGTAATTTATAAAAAAAGTTATTTTGTTGCTTTTCATGTATTGAGAAGTCAAAATGAACATTTTCGGACTTTCTTTCGTGTTATTCTGTTTGAAATTATCAGCTGGAACTGGATTCTAAATCTCTTGTGGTTACAGTTTTTTTCTGATAAAAAAAAGGCAAAAACTTTTTGAATTTACGGTACTTATTAATTCTTTTCTGATGTCTACAATATGAAAAAATCTTTAAAAATGTTTGACATACCTGGGATCTTGTGTACTCATTTTAAATTATTTTGATTTGTGAGGATTGGAAAATTAAATCAAAAGAGCTGTTAAAGGAAGAACTTCAACTCTGTTATTTCAATTACTTAAGCAAAGAGCTCAAAAGAGCGCCAATGACACCTTTCTATGTGCATATATTTTCCTCAGAACTAAAGAAAGATCTCTGGGTGATATTCCATTAATTTCGATTAAATTCAAATACATTCCCATTAGTTCAATCACACATTAGTTCAATCACACATTTTATGCATAATCATTATAAGAGTGTTATCTTATCATAATTTTGATGCTGGAGTTTTTAATTCTTCAACATAGTATCCTGATTAAGAAAAGGTCTATAATAAGATTAGGTTATCAGAAATAGATTTTATTATGAATTACTAATTATTGTCATTTAGAATATTTTTTGGATATTTTTCCTTCTTTCAGGTCTGATTGCTGAGATCAAAAGTGAATACTTTTCAAACGACCAGACTCCTCTTGATGATAACGATACATTAGTTCATAAACTTTGTGTTCGACTTGAAAATATCCTTCGCTATGGAGCTAGAGGTGAGAAACTGCACTTTAATCTTTTCAGTGCCAAAATTGAATTTATGCTGATTCACTTTCTTTCCACTTTGATAACCGTTTTTTTAAGGTTTTATACAAAAAAAGCCATTCAAACCAATGGTTTTAAAAAATGACAAAGTTGTAAATCTTCATTTTTTATCTTTTGAAAAAGATCTTTACCAATTTCAAGCTAAATTTCAATATACTTGATTTTCCTTTCTTTTTGAAAAACCAAGATAACGTAAGTATAATTTGTCAATGGCACGGAAAGGGTTAACCTTAGGTTATTGACTTTTTAGGATTGGTACTCATACAATTATTAAAAGGATTAAATATTACAATATTAGCAGAAATAAGCCAGACTGGGGTTTATTTTTCAGTTGGGTTATTTTAATGGGATTATTTTTTAATTCCCAAGAAATATCTACCCCTTTTTTAATGATAGAGATAAACTTCACTCGTAATTCAAAAAAAGTTTTATTACTGCTTCGTGGTAATCTTTTTGCTATAATGGAATCAATTTATTGTATTTTTATAGAAAAGTATAGTTTTATGGGGACTAAGAAAGATTATTGGAACTTCATCAACGATTCTTTACCCAAAGATGAAATAGTCAAATTTGTCCAAACCATTCAAGAGGTATTTCTATAAAGATATTCATATTTTAAGATTGTTTCAAGTAGTGCATAACTTTTTAATGAGTTTAGTTTGATAACGGGGATGCTAATCGTGTATAAAGTTCCCGTCTGAGAGTTACCCCCGTTATTTTTGACTGCCAATCCCTAGGGCTTTCTAAAGATGATTACAGTATTATATAGAGCGTTTCAACGACATTTTTGGTAGACTGGAGTTGTTTATAATGCGTGTAATACAGTAGTATAGGCGTTATATGATAATACGATTATTGTTACAGGATATAGTTTGTATAAAATTGTTCCCTTCATTATTTTTTTGCTTTATTTCTACTATGTCTGAATTAGTCGTCTA
Source organism: Clytia hemisphaerica (assembly GCF_902728285.1). Taxonomy (NCBI): domain Eukaryota; kingdom Metazoa; phylum Cnidaria; class Hydrozoa; order Leptothecata; family Clytiidae; genus Clytia; species Clytia hemisphaerica. Next base: position 190,564 of record NW_027104018.1, read on the forward strand.
GCCTGCTAGACTACATTTTTGATAAAAATCATAAACATAACTCGATTTTCTTTCTCAGTTACTGCTACTTTCTATTTGTATTTGTATTTTTCTTTTTAGTTGAAGAGTAACCAAGGTAAAGGAAGAGCACTTTTAAGACAAGCTTTGATGGAGAAATGCTTAGCAGATACTTTACAAAGATGTGCAATCAATGAAAGATTAACAAAGTAAGTTTAAAATCAATTATCAAAGTTATCATAAATGACGTGTCTTCTACTACTAGTATTTCCCCTATTGATATCCTAACACTTTATAACAGGATTTGGTTCACTTTTTGCCCTGTCTATTCTAATTGTAAATTAAGAGCCATTTTTTTAAAAATCTTCAGAATAAAGAAAGTGTGATACCTCACCCTCTTAGATTTTGATGAAATTTTGACCAAATGATATCTCACACAAGAAAATAAGACTCTGAAAATTTCACTTTGGTATCTCAAGTAGTTTTGCAGATATAGCGTCTCAAAGATAGGCTACTAAGCGAAAATTGACCCCTAAAAATCATGAACTCTGGTTGGGAGCAGATTTTGAAAGCCAATGAATTTTTATTTAAGTACATTAGAAAGCTGATTTACAGTGGATTTCAAGAACTTTTTGTAGGGAATCAGAAAAAATCAAATTGAGTCTCCAAAATTTTCCCCGAAAATCTTTAGCATCTCCTGTTGAGGGCTTCAAACTTTGTGTAATCTGGGTTTGGAAGCACTTTTAGCTTTCTGCTGATGGTCCTTGAGACTATTTTGTAGCAAACTTTTGACCTGGAGTGGTTTACTGGTGGGTTTTGGCCACAAAAATAACATTTTCAGGATTTCTTTTTTTGCGTAACCGTCAAAAATGGCCGAAAAAATTGCTATTTTGGCAGATCTGGAGCAAAATTCAAGATGGCGTATCTTTTTGAACCCACAACAAATTTTTTTGAAACTTTTAGTAATGCTTCCTTAGTAGGTCTAGGTTGTAACCTCAAAAAATCTCAGTGGGGGTTTGAAGTCTCTTAAAGATATGATCGATTGAAAATTTGCTTAACTTTGTTGTTTTTCCCTCTTAAAATGCTAAATCAGGCCCACTAAAGGGCTCTAAAGGTTAATTTTTGTCAAAATATTGGTTGATCTTCTCTAGCCAACTAATCATTGGCATTAAGGGAACAACTGTAAAAAATTCAGGTCATTTCCATCAACAGATGACATTTTATGACTGTTTCTTTATTTTTAAGTATAGAATATGTAAAAAAATGAGACTGACATCTGGCCTTTCCTACCATTCCATGGCCTATATTTTCAGGAAAAGCCTCAACCTTTCACAGTTTAGTGAATATTATTCTTAAATATAAGCAGGTTACTTCAACTAAATGGGTTTAACAGTACTTAAATCCTATTCAAAAACTTTTTAGATTCATTCAGAAATCCTACTTTGACAATAATTTGCGCTTTACCGCAAAATTTCTAAGTCCAAGTGTCGTGATTAACTTTTAGACTGTCCAATATCTTTATATTTGTGTACACTAACAGCCTTACTTGTTGATTCTTAAATAACTAAGCAACATTACAATGATGTTTAAATCTTCTGGACAAGAAATATTGGACATTCTAAAGTTAATCATGACACTTGGACTTAGAAATTTTGCGGTAAAGCGCAAATTATTGTCAAAGTAGGATTTCTGAATGAGTATAAAAAGTTTTTGAATAGGGATTAAGTACTGTTAAACCCATTTAGTTGAAGTCAAAGACAGTTGATGACAAAGATCTTGGCTCTAGGATTGGTGAAAACATTTGATGCTAAGTTCAATGCTCTTCCTGATATGTCAAAAAACTACTCAGAATTTTTGAAAGTATCTAACCAAGAAGGCCTTCTTCATCTTCCTAAGAAGAAAATTGAAGCTCCTGTCTCAGAAGATATCCTCGAGAAATGTCGGAAAGAATCGATTACTGCACCAGTCCAAAGCATCCAAGCCAAACAACAAAATATTAAAACAACTCACGATGATCTTGAAGAGAAAAGAATCAACGACACGCTCAAATTATTCGAAAGTAAGTCGTCTACCGACAGTAGAAATGCTTGGAATCTCGTAAAAGAGTTGTCTGGAAGAAATCCACCTCTCAAAATTTCATTTCCGGAGAAGATAGACCCAAAATCTGGAAAAATCATTTCCAAAAACTTTTAAACAACACTCCCGATGTGACAGAGAACGTCGAAATCGGGAGAGTCTTTGAAGAATTGAAAGATATACGGAAAGGTGACTTTGATATTAACGAGCTAACAAAAGCAATAAAACAAATGAAAAATGGAAAGGCCCCAGGATCAGACTGCCTTCCTGTCGAATTCTGGAAAATTGAGAATCTCAATCAAATCCTATAACAGTTTTGCAATTCTGCTTACCATGGTGACAGACCAACTGAATGGGGACTTCTTAAACTGATTCCTGTACCAAAAAAAGGTGATTTATCTAAACCCGACAATTATCGCGGTATCTCTCTTGCACAGACAGCATCAAATATTTTTAATCGTCTTATTCTAAATCGTATAAGACCGGCCATTGACAAAGTTTTGAGACCTAACCAAAACGGGTTTCGTGAAAATCGATCGACTTCGTCCCATCTACTCGCCCTTCGTAGACTTATAGAAGAGCTAAAAAATCACAAACAAGAAGCTGTCCTTGTATTCATCGATTTCAAAAAGGCTTTTGATTCGATCATTAGAGACAAGATGTTCTCTATATTAGAGGCCTATGGTATACCACTTGAAACTGTCAACGCAATAAGGACTTCTTACAGAGATACATCATGTTACGTTTCCACCCCTGATGGCGACTCAGATCCTTTTAAAATCGTGACTGGAGTTTTGCAAGGTGATCCATTGGCACCCTTTTTATTCATCATTTGTCTAGACTACGCTATGAGATCTGCAATCCTTGATACAGAGGGAATAGTTTTGAAACGTAGGAGAAGCAGAAGACATCCTCCACTACTTCTTAGTGATTTAGACTTCGCTGACGACATCGCATTGACCGAAGAAACTATCAAAAAGGCACAAGATCTCCTACACCGAGTTGAAACTGATTGCCAGCGGGTTGGTCTTTATCTGAATCCAAAGAAAACAAAGTATATGCTTGTGAATTCGAATGATTCTACCCCTTTAAAAACTTCAAACGATAGTATCATTGAGAAAGTCGATGATTTTACCTACCTGGGTAGTCTGACAAACACTGCTAACGACATGAATGTACGGATTGGAAAAGCTTGGGGCGCAGTAAACGCCCTGACTAAAGTATGGAAGTCTCCAGTTAAAAAGAAAACAAAAATAAAGGTTTTCAGACAAACAGCCGAATCAATATTGCTCTATGGATCTGATTCTTGGACCATGACAAAGACCCTTGCAAAATCCCTTGACGGAAAATACACAAGAATGCTGAGAGTTGTCTGCAACGTACCTCCAACGACACGTATGTCTAACAAAGTCCTTTATGGAAACATTCCTCCAATCTCTGCAACAATACGAAAACGTCGACTTGCTCTCGCCGGTCACGTAGCACGTCGAGAAGAGCCCGCCTCGCAGCTATTGATGTGGTCACCCGACTCGAAGAGAAAGACTGGAAGACCTTTCACTACCTTGAAAAGTGTCATACTTGAGGATACTGGATTAACAAAGGAAGAAGCGATCAACATCATGAAAGACAGAGAAGCTTGGAGAAGATTTGTCGTAGCTTCACCCTCTCGCTGAGAGGGATGAAGTTATGTACGTATGTATGTAGTTGAAGTAACCTGCTTATATTTAAGAATAATGCTCACCAAACTGTGAAAGGTTGAGGCTTTTTCTGAAAATATAGGCCCTGGAATGGTAGGAAAGGCCAGATGTCAGTCTCATTTATTACATATTCTATACTTAAAAATAAAGAAACAGTCATAAAATGTCATCTGTTGATGGAAATAACCTGAACTTTTTTTCAGTTGTTCCCTTAATGCCAATGATTAATTGGCTAGAGAAGATCAACCAATATTTTGACAAAAATTAACCTTTACAGCCCTTAAGTGGGCCTGATTTAGCATTTTAAGAGGGGAAAAACAACAAAGCTAAGAAAATTTTCAATCGATCATATCTTTAAGAGACTTCAAACCCCCACTGAGATTTTTTGAGGTTATAAACTAGACCTACTAAGGAAGCATTACTGAAAGTTTCAAAAAAAATTGTTGTGGGTTCAAAAAGATACGCCATCTTGAATTTTGCTCCAGATCTGCCAAAATAGCAATATTTTCGGCCATTTTTGACGTTTACGCAAAAATAGAAATCCTGAAAATGTTATTTTTGTGGCCAAAACCCACCAGTAAACCACTCCAGGTCAAAAGTTTGCTTCAAAAAAGCCACAAGGACCATCAGCAGGCAGCTAAAAGTGCTTCCAAACCCAGGTTACGGAAAGTTTGAAGCCCTCTACAGGAGGTGCTAGAGATTTTCGGGGAACATTTTGGAGACTCAATTTGATTTTTTCTGATTCCCTACAAAAAGTTCTTGAAATCCACTGTAAATCAGCTTTCTAACGTACTTGCATAAAAATTAATTGGCTTTCAAAACCTGCTCCCCACCAGAGTCCATGATTTTTAGGAGTCAATTTTCGCTTGGTCAAAATTTCATCAAAATCCAAGAGGATGAGGTATCACACCCTGAAGACTCTTAAAAAAATGGCTCTTAAAGGGGGCATAAAGTGGGCTGCCTAAAGTCAACGCATTGCCCTCTTTTGACGTCATTTATAGCGTAGATTAAATACATCAACAACAAAAAATATTCTACCATTTCCACTCAATTTTCCTCGTATTCGGTGACCTTCTTCTTTGACCCATTTATGCAGTAAGAAAGTTCTTGAAATTCTTCTGTTGAGCATCATTTGTGAATAAGTTTCGAGTACATCATATTATCGCCAAAATATTGCACTCAAAATTCTTTTACATTTCAATTCTGGTGATATTTATAATTAGTGGTATAGTGGTTTATCATCCTTGACTCCCGCCTGGGAGGCCCGAGATCGATACCTACCTAGTCTCTACGATTCACTTGGCAAGTGAATATACCTTCTCCCGGGTCAACCCATGCCATGTGAGGGGAATTGGGTACCATTACTCTGATACAAGAGTGTGGGTAGATTAGACAGACATTGTGACGTGCCATGGCACTCATAAGGTTCGGCCTCAAGTGAGCATCGCTCTCCCAATGTCGTTCGAGTCTCATGGTATACGCCATGGCTTGGCAGCTCGCGTCTGTCAAGTCTCAGTGTCTGTCAGAGCCGTGATTCCTACTCCTTCGTGGGTAGGACCTATCCCGAATGCATTCGGAGTGCTCATATCATATCTTGTAAAATGTCTATTTTCAAACAGATCAGTAATTTTCCTGTTTCTTCTTTTAGGGAATATTACCTCACGGATTCCATTTTTCGAAACAACAGTCATCTTCAAACATTGGTTCATTCATTGTACGATTTGAATGCCATCGATTTCAATTTACCGCATAAAGGTTATGATTTGGATAGAAGCTTCCCTTCTTTTGCCAGGTATGTATCCTAGCAGGCACACAACGTCTTTCTAACGTCCACCAAATGTTACTAACGTCCAAATAACGTCGTTTTAATGTTAAAACAACGTTCCCTGCCGACTGGGATGTGTCTTCTTGTAAGGGGGATATACACTTAAAGGCAAAGTAAGTACCTATTTTGTGCAGGTCGCACGGTTAGAAAGGGTCACAAAACCATAGAGTTCCTTATTTTTTCAGAGAATTTTAGCTTCAAAGTTCCTTATCGAGTTCCTTATTTGCTTAACTGCTAAGTTTTGACTGATTTGAGGCTTTGTTAAACAATTGACTACAATTTTGAACATTGTTTCATCATTATTTTATCAACATATTTTAGTTTTTTTAAAGTGTGCAAGTTCAACTTTAAGTCATATTTTGCTTTGACTTGTTTTCTGAGTCTTAGCTTGAGCTGTTCCTTAACAATTCCTTATTCTTCGGACCATTTCCATGCTCAAGTTCCTTATTATAAACGTGTTCCTTCTAAAAAAACGTCGTCAAAAAGTAAATTATTTTCATTGGCGTAATTAGTTTTCTTCTTTTTCAGAAAGACGTTTGGTAATGAACCGAGACAGAGAAGAGATAGTACTATGTCAACAGTATCGCATGTAAGATAAACTTCCCTTTACTTTTTCAAGGGGTTATCTTCTAAAGGCTGAAACCTTTTATGCAGTAAGGCTACGGAATGATTTTCATGCTCATTTTCAGTGACATGTTGGAGTTTTTACAAGCTCTTACTTGATTTGGTTGGTCGATAAGATATCATAAAACAATTTTGTTGCTATTTCTAAAGATCGCGTCATCACAATTACTTCAAATGACCAATGACCAATTAGTGAAGTATCTCATAATAACTCCAGCTCATCCCCATTTTCAGAAACCTTTTTGTGATAAAATAACTCAAAAACTAGTAACCGCAGTGTATAGGGAGAGCTTTTGCCTACGATGCGCAAGGTTGTTGGTTCAATCCCCGGTCAGGTATTACCAAAAACTTGGTACTTAGTACAAAATGGTGCTCGATGCCTCTATTCTTAATGCTCAGTAATTGAAGGATCAAGGGTAGGTAAAGCAATCCAGGGAGAAAGAGTGGCGACCTCCCCTACCTTCGTGTAGATAAAGCTATCAAAAGAGGAGCCTTCGGGTTGCCTTTCATTTGACTGCGGCCGCCAAACTTACGACAGTAATTGGGCTCTTTTTATCGTTCTACTTACTAGATTCTAAACATCTTTCGAGGGGGCTTATCTTAAATGAAAGGGGTGAGATTTAGTTAGGATTTAGAGGAAGTCCATCAGCTAGTAATAAAAATTCGTCAAAAATACTGGAACTACAAAATGGACTTTTTCTTAAAGTAATAATAGTGAAAATTGAAAATATTGAAATTAGATTGCTTCTTTTTATTTTAGCTTGAGAATGACCCTGTTCATATCTTGTCTGGTCACGTCATTAATCTTGCCAGTCTTCTCAATTCCTGGTATCCTGAAAATATTATCAAAACAGTAGGAGAAGAGACACTCTCTTTAAAAGACAACATTGAAAAAGTCCGTCAAATCACCAGTAATTTTGAAAAATTATATGGAAAAATTACGAGTGATAACTCGGCTTTAAAGACCGAGTTGAATCGAGTTAAAGAGGAGAACCTAAAAACGAATGGTGACTATGAGTTAAGATTGAAACAACTAAATGAAAGATACACGAGTTTACAGAATATGGATATTTCAGCTACGGAAGAGAAGTTGAAAGGACTTTACGATAAGTTGGTGATCACCGAGACTGAATTGACTGAGAGTAAAGTCAAGCTAGTGTCTTCTGCCAAAGAGAACGAGTTACTGCAAAATAAACTGGAAATATCGTTGAACACACAGAAAACATTGATAGAGGAGAAAGAACAGTTACGAGAACAGGTTGAGCAATGCAATGCTGAAATTGAGCGCACTAAGCATATTGAACATTGCAGCGAATCGACGAATAAGATATTGGAAGGTAAATTATCAGAATTACAGAAGGTTAACGGTGAATTGAAAACAAAGGAACGTGAATTGGGTAACCAAGTGGTGCAATTAGATTCTCAACTTAAAATAAGAGATAACGAGTTAGAATCGTTGAAAAGTGCTTTTGAACAATCCACTGGATTTGTTGTTGGATCATTCAAAGAGCTCAAAAACGAACTCAATAATCAACTGCTGGAGAAAAACAGCGATATTTCATCAATGTCCTCAAAGAACGACAACTTAATTGAAGAATCTAAATCTTTATCCAATCAGAATGGAGAATTACAAACCAGAATTGAAACATTAGAACAGAAAGTATTAGGAGAATCAAAGAAACGTGACGACTTGGAAAGTATTGTTCAGCTACAAAAACAGAATCTTGCTGTTGAGATGAAACACAAAAGTTATTTGAGTTCATGCATGCAAGAGATATGGAGTCAATTGGTCGAAAGTGATCACGTGGATGGGAAAACAACACAACAAGATCTTGTAAATATAATTTCAAATTTTGTCCTTAACTATGCATTCGGCTACCAAAACATAACGGAATAAGTTTTCTTTTCGAAGTCAATGCGTAGTTTCTGGAATCAATTTTTAAAAGAACACGAGGCTAAAATTCATACAAAGATATTGCTTTATTTAAGCCCCTTTTAGCATAGTTTAAGAAAGGCATAATAGCATTTAGGCCTAATTACTTTGAAAAAGAAAACAGCTGTGGCTCAGAGCCACAGAGTCTATTTACTTATTGAACTCTAAATATTTTCAATCCATAGGACTACAACGCTATGACGCTGAAGCAAGAAAGTTTTGTCCAGGTAAAACACAATTTTTTTGTTTTTAATCATAATTTGAATATTCAACGGTTGATACAAGTAAATAAGATTTCATCAAATTTCTCTGCAATTTTTAATCGGATTTAAAAGATGTTTAATTTTGGTCGTGGAGTAAAATTGACGATCCTTAAAGATATGATTTTTCTTTATCCGACGAAGAACAATAAACCGGATATTCAGTGAAAATTTCAGAGCTCTACTCCTTCCCAATTGGGCATTATTCCTATCCCGATTTTGCTGGATCTCACGCGGGATATGGCGGGATTTTTTAGGGATGACATCTTAAAGGAATGGTTCGGTAAAAATTTCATTTTTTTATTATCTGTCCTATCGGCTTCTCCTTTTAAAAAGACACACAGAGATATAAACTTTTAAACTAATTAATTATTCGTTTCCTTTAAAACGCCACTCACTTTTGTATGCCTTTTAAACGAGACCTTTTGCTTACGTCACAGAGGCTGTTAAAAACTGTAGCTGTGTTTACTGAAGTGAATTATAAACCTTTTTCTGAGTAGAAAAGTGGTTATTTCTGCTAGAAACTGAAGTAAGGAGTGGTTAATTATGATAAATTTGTACTATAATCTTTTTGAATAATTGGGTAAATTTATTCTAACTCGGAAAGCGATATATTCAAGCTACGAAGAATATGATGTGGAAACGAGGCAGATTCTGAGTGAGAGAATGATTCTGAGAGAGAGAGGATGGAGGCCGATAAAGTAAGTAAGAGAGATATGGATCCCCTCATTAACAAGCTGAAGAAATTTAATCCCTATCTCTATGAGCCTGAACGAGAAGTATCGAGTGACACTTCTTCATCCGAAGACAAAAGTGACTATGAAACTTGTTCTAAAGGTAGAAGTGGGAGTTTAGATTGGTGTGAGTCTGAGTGCTGCCAAAACAAAACAAGAGAAATTGATTGTTTCAATGAAAAATTTGATCAGGGAGATTTTCAGTGCATTATTGATAGGCAACAATTCCCAAAAATGTGCCTTGACGAGGACATTTTGGGGAATGTGCTGACTGGGCTTCAGGAGACAAAAAGAGATCATTTGGAAGAGATACCGTCGAATAGATCCCTAAGATACGCAGCATACAGGCACTGTTCATAGTGGGTTTTCAAGAGATTGAGAAAAAACAATCGCTGAGTTCTCCCATCATGCCATCGTGTGTGCTTTCAAGACGCGAAGTACGTACCCCAACCCTGAAGGATAAAGGAAGGTGAAAAAAAAACTAGGGTGAATCATTTTTTTTGATTGATGGGTCTGTCAATTCATTCGTTAGTGCAGTGCATTAATAAGTTCATTTTCCAGTTCGCATTGGATTAACATCCCAAGTTTCAGTATCATCGATTCCGTTTGGGTTTACTATTTATTGAATATTTACACTGAAAGCTTTGTACTAATTGATGATGTTGGATGGGTCCTTCAGGGACCTGACACGTTTAGCCTTTTATTGTGCTCTCCTTTCATTCGACTTTCTTTTAGTTGGTTGTTTGTCTTTGTTGTGATCGAACAAGTTTGGGATAGCGTCTTCCTTCAGTAGTCTATGCGATGCAAGTCCTAGGATGAGTTTGCCCTAAAAAATAAACCAGCTTTTGGTGGAGTTTTTTCGCTTTGTATTTTGCAACCACCTTCTCTTGAGTGTTTCGTCCTTAGGTCGCTTGTGCAAAGATACCTTCACTCTTCCTGTTACGTGAGTTGTTAGTACAGTTCACTGCTCCAAGGCATGGTGACACCCCTTCTCACACGATGGGATTTTCAACCAGTGGGGATGGAAAAATAACGGACTTAAACTCGATGAGGATTGATATTTCCATAGTTTTTATGGCTGGGGATTTCAATTCTTTTGTTTTCAAGTCAGAAAATTCAGTGGGAATTGGAAAAATAGCATAACATTTTGCAGCAAGGATTGGTTTATTTGATGATTTGATTATCTCAAAGAATTCTTTGATTATCTTCAGTGTGGAAAAAAATTGAGAGATGATTTTCCACTGGGGACGATATTCTGGCCAATTTTTCCAGTGGGAAGGGGTCCCAGCACAGTGGGCCCAGAGGTGGAAATAGGGAAAAAACGAAAGTTAAAATTTTGCTTTAATAATATGATTTATGGAATCTTGAATAAATTTCTGATAAGATGCCAAAGTTTCAAGTCTGTATCTGATCTGTAACTCAAGTTATGTGGCTCCAAAGTTGACTGAAAACCACATTTTGATGAAAAATCAAAAAAAGTGAAAAATGCATATTTTTGAAGATTCTGATCTAAATTCAGCTTGTAAATCAGTTCTTTTGTGTGATAACCTTTAGAGACATTATATTCTAAAGGGAAATTGCTTAAAAGTAAGTATAAATATCCAAGAACGAACGAGAAAAAATTCAAATTTCAGTCAAAATTCTCATCACGAAAATGCTTAAGGTAACCACAAATGTCCAAATATCTCAAAAACCGCTAAGTGTCACATATCACAATATATGTTTTGAAAACTACAAACACTAACCTTTCCAAAAATGCTGGAGTTTCGATGTGACACTTAGCGGTTTAAAAGTTCAAATTTTGCCTGCATTTTCCAAGCTACAAATCTCAATTTTCATGAAAAATCTCAAAAGAAAGTCAAAATTTGAAGTTTACTATTTTCTAACTCATGTAATGTGACCCTAGAGCTCTACTAATGCTTTAATAATACAAACAATGTAAGAAATACTATCTTGTTGTTCTCCCACTCCCTATTTCCAAACTTTTGTCCTCTGGGCCCAGTGTGCCCAGTGGGTCTGTGAGAAGGGGGTGTATGGTGGGAAGAAAAGTAAATATCACGTGTTTGAATCCTACATCAACTTCACTTGTCCAAACTAACTATAAAATTGAAATAAAACTAACTCAATCTCGTATGAAATATGTACACTTTTGCGTTTCTCTTTTTTCTCAATTTTCTCTGAACAGCCTCCGTGACGTCACATACACAAAGTTGCTTTTTAAAAAGGGGCTTTCTGTAAACAAAAGAATTTAACTACATTAAATAAAAATCATTTTTCTAGTCAAATCAAGTATCCCTGATTCATTAAAACCAATAAAATTAAAAAATGAGGAGTCAAATTTTTACCGAACCATACCTTTAAACAAAAATGGGTTCTCTTTTAAGAAACTGGACAACACTTATTACAAAAATTAAATTTGGAATTCCCCAATTTTTTAACATTACTCTAAAGTTAGTATCTATGAAGTAACTATAAAGTAAGTATCGCAGTATCTATGCAATTTTGATTGTTTCCTTTTCTCTTTCCAGAAATTAAAATCTTTACAATCTGATCACGAGAATATTTCAAATTTGATGAAATCAAAGAACGATGATATGACTCATCTACAAGAAGAATTACAAAAGAAAGACACCTCGTGTAATGAATTCGAAATTCAAGTGAAAGAACTTCAAAATGAAATTGCAGAACTTCAAAAGGTAAAATAATGTAGTGTTTTTTATATTGCTAACAAAAGCTTTGATTGAGACTCAAATTTGCTCAAAACTTCGTTTTCGAATGAAGCGACCAATCACTGGCATTTCACACATTTGTGTTTCCCAGTATTGGACTTTTCCAGAAAAACCGTGCACAGGGGAGGAGGAGTCCATTTCCGTTCCAAGGGGGTATGGTTTGAAATGCAGTGAAATTCCATAGCAGTAGAAAAAAATCCGTCAAAAATGAGCGGAATTCCATGGGGGTAATGAATAAAAATCTGTAAAAATTCGGAATTCCAGAGGGGTATGTATGATCCTAAAATTGCCTGGAATTCCAAGGGGGTAGTTCACAAAAGGTTGGAGCTCCTCAACAGGGGGTGTACGGTTTTTTTCTGGAAAAGCCCATTTTAATGGTAAACAACTTTGGTGAACAAATACCAGTGATTCTAAACGTTAACTATGTCTACTGATGTTGAAGTATCTCAACACCATCATTCTGGAGTTTTATTTCTTGTATTTTGCAGAATATTACAGAACTCAACAACCAGCTTACGAACTTGAAGAATGATATGGAAAGTAGTCAAAATGAACAAGTATCGACGCTCTCAAGTGAACTCACTCAACTGACGGAAGAAATTGAACTGAAATCTCAAAAATATGAAGAGTATGTTATTTAAACTCTTGATCTTAGAGTTAGTTCATGTAATGTTCCCAGCTCACCCAAATAGAGACTTATAAGCATGCGTAATTTGCCGTTCTTTTAAACCACAAACAGTCAATTCCCGTGATAAACTAAGAGGGATGAATCTAGTGGTAGAAGGGGTGGTACAGTCACTTTTGGTCGGGGTTGTGGACGGCGAAATATGAAATTTGTCGTTCTTTTTAAATGGCCTGGAAATATTAGATGAACAGTCTCCTTAGGTCTTTCTTATATAATCTCTGAACGAGATGAAGTTTTTACAAGCTGTTGTTATTTGATTTGGTTAATCGTTAACCAGTAATAAAAACCCAGTAATAAAAACAATTTTGTTAGTTCTTCTAAAGAACGCGTCATCTCCATTACTTCATATGACCAATTATTAAAGTACCTAATAAAAACTCCAGATCATCAGCTGAATCTCCTTGAAGTATGCTCAAGTCCTCAATATTTAAATTGCAAACGATCAATGGATTTATTAAAAAAAAGATTTAATGATTCTTTTAAGTTAAGTATATTTTCCATTCGATTCCATGTAGATTTTATTTATCCAAGTATCTATTTCACAATATCTTTACGGAATATAAGTGATAGTTCCTATGAACTATCTGCTTTTTGCATTACCATGAACACATCTAGAATGAGATATTTTTTGCAGACCCAATCCCCAAAAGCTCAGTAAAATAAGCCTTGTTCAAGACTTTCAAGTTCATAACTTAATAAGAGGCAAATGATCAAAAAGGCCCAAAAATGGTTTCAATCTAAGTCATGTTGTAATAAAATAGCCAGAAAATTAAAGTTATTATTCAAAATACATTTCGACAACAATTTTTCAGCATAAGCTTTTCGTTTTATTAAAAACATCATCAGTATATCTTGTATATCAGTACATTATCTTGTATATGCACTGATGATGTTTTTTAATAAAACGAAAAGCTTATGCTGAAAAATTTTTGTCGAAATGTTTTTTGAATAATAACCTAAATCTAAGTCATGTTTACACACTTTTTTTTAGTTTGGAGAAACGATTTGTTGAATTGGAGATGGAAATGTTAAAGATCAAACCAGCCTTTGAAGAACTATCTTCTGAAAAAGAAAACGTCTTGAAGGTATGAATATTTCTTATTTCTAATCGCATTGGTTATTGAACATCATCAATTTCTTTACGAGGTATCTATCCCTGGACAAGGAAAAGACTCATTAAAATTGCCACACTTAATATGGAGAGGGCTAGATCCGGGGGGGGGGGGTATTAGGTTTGCGGGATGACGGGTATGTGCCGCCCGAATTTTGGCGATCGGGCCCTTATAGGGACCAAAACGGACCCTTAGAGTGACTTAAATGTAGAAAAAAACGAATTTTTGTGAATTCTATGACCCTTATTATTGGGACTTTTTTATAAAAATTTAGGCTTTTGAAGGTCACGATATGGAGTTTGAGCTGTTTTTACAACCCTTAGGGGGACTGGAATTATATTATGTGATATTTACGACCTTTCGTGGGATTTGGAGATCCAGAAAAGGAACCCTTGAGGGCAGCACATACCCGTACCCTCCTTTTGCCTAGTTACCGGGGTGGTTTCACCTTGGGCTAGATTCTCGTTGTTAGTTTAAAATTTCCTACGAAGAAAACGACTCCACACGGGATTTCGCCGGCTCCAGAGATAAGAAATGAATTCCGTTCCCCGTCTTCTTCCATGTGGCTGAGCGCCTCGATAACAATAGAAATTCTACATCTAATCCATTGACACGAAATCTTCAAAAGTCAAATTTCAACTCTACTTATATTTGCTGTAGAAAACTTGAAATCACACTTCTATCCTTTGAAGCTACCCGCATAATTGGAAGTTAACTTAGCTTTAAAACTTGTTATTAATTTTGGGGATTTCTATATCTTTGGGAAAGATGGTGTTCGCGGTCCGCAGAGTAACTCCCTATACTATCGGGGCATTAAGCAGTGGAATAATTTTCCTTCAAAAGTAGTCAACTCATCCTCAGTTCAGGAATTTAAAGAGACACTTAGTGTAGCCTGGAAAGATAAAAAGTTTGAATATGATTGAAAGTGTCACTATTGTTGCATACCTGTCTATATTATAACAATGTAAATAATTAATCCAAAATGTATGAGCGATTCATAGAGGCTTATGTGTCCGCACGGTGGCCTGCGAATTTATAAAACTATATTATTTAAAGGAAAACGAAGAATTGAGTTCAACTGTCACCAACTTAACCAAAAAACTGGAGGAGATGCGAATTCAACACCAAGATGCATCATCTTCCTTAGAGGGTTTCAATGCCAAAGAGAATTCGTACCGGAACGAAATCAAAACGATCAAACAAGAAATGGAGAGTCTAGTCAATATCAAAAATCAAGAAATACAAAGTTTGAAGTTTGAAATGAGCAGTGCTGAGATGAAATATGAAACGGCGGCTAGTGTGAGTTTAGAAACTTTTTGATTATTTATCTTCATGGTAACCTTAAGTCTATTTTTCAAGAATTGAATTGAGAACACAACGCCACCTAAATCTACAAGGGAGATTTCATAATATGGCCTCAAAAGTTCAAAGTCAAGCAAAAATAAAAAAGATGTCGCCAAAGGCATGGACATCTTGGTTAGAAATATGTGGACTGAGGGCTAAAAATTTGGATTGAAAGAATTGTAATAATCGAGACTTGATTTTTTGAAGGCTTAAAAAATGGACTATCTTGAATTGATATGGTGATGAGGATATCATCCCTATAAATAAGCTGAAATTCAAATTCAAGAGGGACATTTAATTACATTATTTCGTTTGTTTCACCGTCACGCCTATCAAAATAATTTCTTCACCCTAAAGGCTTGGGGACACGAGAAGTTTTTTTCGCGTTGATACAATGCAACATGCTCATCCCACTATTATTATCCCAGTATTATGGGTGTTATGATAATACAATAATCGTAACGGGATATGATAATACAGTAATATGGTTGTTATATGATATTACAATAGTAACGAGATAATACCATTATAAACTATAATGTGTCCCTTCCATTATTTTTCGCTTATGTCTGAATTGGTCGTCTACCATGTCTAAGATGTTACACATGTTACTTTTCCAGGAAATGAGGAAACTAGAAGATGCGAAGAATGACCTCGAGAAACTAAACCGATCAAAAGACGAAAAGATCACAGAATTGGAATCGAACGTTTCCACGTGTTCTGCTACTTTCCGAACTGAAAAAGAAGCAGTCGAACGAGAATATGCATCACTTCAGAAAAAGGTATTCTTATAAATGCTTTTTGTTATAAGAACCAGTAAATCTTGATTCATGCTGGACTCTTCTTATTTTTTTGGAAATTTTCAGGCCTATTTCGTTCTTACGATGTTTTTGATACACTTAGTTTCTTTACTTAAAATCTCTATTAGAATCAGTACTGTCTTAGTAATTTCTGAAGTCTGGGACTCAGAATCTTCTAAGGTTTTGGCCAATTTTCAGCCTCGTGTGCATTACATTGAATTAAATTGTTGCTAACTTATCGGCCCTTTTAACGCCGGCCCTAATTTTACGCCGGCCCTTATTACGTCACAGCCTAATTTTGGGCTTACGCCAATTAGGGCTATAAATAACGCCAAAATTTGTAAAAATGGCTACTTATGCTTTAAATTAGTAAAAAATGACTAAAATTTGTACATTAAAATGTCATTTTTCAGTTTTTCAGTAGTAAACTGTTCAAAAATTCCATCGAAAATCACTGATTTTTAAATATATCAAATATTTCACTGAAGTTTTACATATGGAGTAAAACAATGGATAATTTTCGTCTTCGAATCATACCTAGAATTCTTTAAATTGAGAAATAATGATAAAAACTTTACGCCGCTTTTAGGTTAAAATTGAAAAATTTTGGCCCTTTTTACGCCGGCCTTTATTACGTCACGAGCCCAAAAATAACGCCAATAAGGGCCGGTGTAAAAAGGGCCTTTTTTTAAAAAAAGCCTGTAAATTCGAACTCGACGGGGTAAAACATTTTTTATTAAACGTTTTTATTTAGATTGGGTCACTTGAGGGTGCCCTCCCCCTTCCACCACGTTTACTGGGTTTGGAAAAGGGGGTTTTACGCTTCTAACTTTTAATAACAACAAACAATTCATATTTAAGAGGAAAGTGACTTTCAAAAAACCAACTTTCCTGTTCGAAAACGTAGGCAAAAACGACTTTGTGTACCGCGAATCACGGGAAAGCTGTATTACGGAAATCTCTTAAAAGAATTTACTATTAAAAACCACATATCGTACATAAAAAGGCGCATTATTTTTCTTCACCTGCCGTTGCTTTGGAAATATATAGTAGCTCTATCTAGTGTTTTATATAAGATACCTGTGACTAAAAAAAATTAATTTCTAACGTTAATCTATGCATAATATTTTTTCATAGTTCGATGCTGCGGAGGAGAAAATCAAAATCACTGAAAAAGAGATCACTTTCCTTAAAGTGCAAGTGGCTAAGATTGCCAAAGAGAAAGAAGAGGAGAGAGCTACCAGAATTAATACATTCAACAAGTTGAACAATGTGATTGAAGAGAAAAAGAAGATGGCGCTTGATTTTGAGGAAGAAAGAGATCAATTGATTTCTGATATGAAGGAATTGAAAGACCACTTAGTGAACATGACCAAGTTAGTACTCTTGGGTCCTTTAATTTTGAATATAGGCGAGACCAATTTAATTTGTTGTTCTACGGACAGATCGTTAGAAAAATATGGGTCGGTCGGTCGGCAAAATAAGAATAATTTTTTCATTTATCAGGGTTGGTAAGGTACCGAGAAAAAAGTATCTGGATCAAAAATTCACTTTGTTTTTTATCTTCGATGAAGATCATAATAAAATTTCAGTGTATGGAATGCATGTTCGAGTTATAGAGACTCCACTGTACAATACACCGTTTCGTATAAAAAGTCACCAAAGTTTCGAGTAAACAAACCATCCCATTGGCTAAAGGCAAAAACATAAACAAAAAATGTGCGGAGTATGAGGACAATGTGTTTTCTGTGCTCTTACTCTGGACATTTTTTTGTTTATGTTTTTGCTTTTAGCCAATGAGATGGTTTGTTTACTCGAAATTTTGGTGATTTTTTATACGAAGCAGCTAACCGTATAAAGGTATATTAGTGTCGCGATTTTAAGTACCTATGTTTTGTTTATTTACTTAGAGATAAACATGAGTTATGGCAAAAGAAAGATTCTTTGGAATTCGCCATTCGTCAAAAGAACGAAGAGAGATGGGTGGACGATAAAGAAGCAAAACAATGCTCATTATGTCTCACTGATTTCTCATTGGTCGTTAGAAAGGTATCTATTTTTTGTTTTGAAGCAAATTCAGTTTGACAGTGATGGAGTTTAGCTTTGCTACATAAAGTATCATCTGAATATTAGCTAAATTTCATTATTTTCACCCAACTTTTATAACGTGAATAAGTGTCCTTGCTTAAATAAGATTGGATGTAACTAGCCGATAGGTAGTCCAGAAGAATTTAAAAAATGAAGAGCCTCTTCTCAGCGGAGTCCCTATTCACGCCGCCACGCCAAATAAAACTTCTAATCGCACCGTTACCAATCACTCGACAACGCAAACCGCTTGGGAGCTCTTTTAAGGTTTCTGCCCAGCTGACACACAACGTTGTTTCAACGTTCATCTACGTTATATGGACGTTGTGAACGTTAAATAAACGTTGAAACAACGTTGTCTGGCAGCTGGGTGAAGAATGGACTACGGACGATTCGAGGAAACTTATCAATCGTTAAAAATCTCAATAAAGTAAATTCTCCTTTTAAATCTTAGTTCATTTCATGGAATTTCAAAACTATAGCTTTTATGGAAAATTATTTTCAAAAACTTTCAGTACATAAAAGCATAAAGATGTTTTTATTGAATTACTAAATATTAGCTTATATCATAAGACTCACAACGAAGCTCGGGTTGCCATGGTTTCCTATTGTTTCGTAAACAACATTTTTTATGCATAAATTATGCCATTTGGGTTTTTTTTTAGAGAGTGTTGCTTGCTTAACAGTAAAATCTAGCGGGTTTTCCTAAGTAATCAAATAGCAAATAATATGTTCATCTGTCAAGGGTTTCCTCTGTTTTCACTGGGAAGTTTTCACTGACTACAAGAGGAGATATTCATACTTGAAAATAACACTTCAGTTTTCGAGGTATTTCGTATTCTCCAGCACATATCTTCTTAACTACAAAGGGCTACAAAAAGGCTATAGAATATATTGTTAATGATAAAAGGTAGCTTCCCTACAAGTTTTAATGTTTAGCCATTTGGCTATACAAAGTTACAGTATTTTTCGTCAGTAATTTTTTTCTTTATTTTTTTTGCATAATTAGTGATATTTTGTGAATGCAACTTTTTTTATCAATCAATCTAGCGGGCTTGTAGCCTTTTTTGTTAACATGGAAATTAAGTAAGTAATTGGGAGGTTTTAATCCATAAAATTAAATGTTCTGAATACACTTAATTGACATAAAATTGCAATATGAATCAATGAGTTACGGGTAAAACCAAGTAAAACCATCGAGAACAAACTTAAAACTTTTGCTTCATAAATTCAATTTTGCAAGAGTTTTTTGGAAGTTTTCTATATGTTATGCTTCCTGATTTTTACCATAAATCGACAAAAAGCCTTCTGTCTGACTGAAATATTTCTCTACAAACACAAAAATAACAAATTCCTGGAAGAAAATTTATTCATACTTTCACGCATAATTATCTCCCCTTTCGCAGAACAAAAGGTATGGTTACGTCACATTTCTTATCAATCAAAATTTTAACGAAAGAGAAAGAATTTCTTTATGAATGTAGTTCAACATGTACGGCTAGAACAAAAGAAAATAGCCATAGTGAGTCTTTGTATGCTTCTATAGATCTTGCTTCATTTCTCGGAATTTTGAAATAAATGTTTTCAGAACTAGCTAGAAAGATTGTTAGTTGGTTAATGTGAAGGTTCGTCGATTTAAAAATTCATTAATGAAAATTTAGTATTTTTTAATGTTTGACAAACAAAACATTAGTATTTTTTTAAGGTTTACAATCACATGATTAGAATCAAATTACGAGTTTACAACTTCTGTACTTTTCCATTGCACAATTTTGTATTTGACTTTGTTTCCATTACATGATATAGATAACATTAAATTTACAGGAGCGATAGGTTGACTTTACTGTTGGAAGATTTTTCTTAAAGTACAATGTTTTTGAACCTTAGAAATGAAAGGCGCTGTGGCAAACTGAATCTCTATCTACTTGGTTTAATGATAAGCTTACCTTTTCTTATGTTGCTTTTTGTGATTTTTACTGGCTTGGGTAATAAAGGAACTGAAACTGCGACAGTAGTTTACAATGGCACAAATACATCGTCAATGTGGAACATTCTATTAAGAAATGCTTCAGAAAATGACTCATTGAACACCACTAGATCACTAAACGATTCAGAAGATTCAAGTTCACAAATGGATGAACAGCCTTCCATTATTATTGTTATTCTTATTTTATTTTGGTTCAGTCTCACAATTCTCGGTGTTTTTCTAGTGATGTATCTTGTTTGTGGAAATACATATGTCTTATGTAGATACATTTCAAAAAGATATGTAACTCAAGAAACCAAACAAAGGATACTACCCTGCATTCAGAGTAAACCTTTAGTAAGTGTAATGAAAGAACTTTACCATTGCATTGTTGAAAGCGTTGATCGTTTGGTCATTGAAAACGATACAATAGATCTGCTACTTAAATGTTTGGATCTTGCTAGCTTCTCAGACAGCATCGCGATGTTTACGGTTGGCAGCGTGGCTGAACAATTTAGCTTACCTTACTACCCTGGGCTTGGTATATTTCATCATGGAGATATTTCAGATTTTGACTTAATGATGAGTCCAAAGGAAGAATCAGTTGCTTTTGAATCTGGTCAAGGTACAAAATATCGAGTTGTAAGTTTCGCAGCAAATCTTCCAAAGGGATTTGTTTACCTTTATGAAGAGAACGAAATACTTTCCGCCAAAAGCAAGAGGGATGACTTAGAAGATATTGTATTGAACATTCCTTTAAAGATTTTTTACAAGGATAACTGGTTGAGTTCCCTCCTGTGCACCAGTGCTTCGGCTTGTTATTACACACCAGGCAATTGCTGTTCAAATGATCGAATCACGGTCAAAATTAATGGCCCAGCAATAGCAGTCTTTAGTCGAGCGTTTAGCTCGTACAACCTTTATTATGATATTACACTTTCTATCCATTGTATTGATTGGCCAAGCCAGATTTCGGATTGGGAACACCGACCTAAAAAATGGCCCAGTAACGAAGACGTGAAAAGAATTATGACATACGGGTGTCATCTTGTTCCAAAATCTCCTGAAAATGGCGATGAAAAAGCGTGGAGAATTTCGTTCTCTAAAAACGAAGTTGAACTTTCCAAGCTGATTCCTCCTGTCGCGAGGATGTGTTTTATAACAATCAAATCTATACGTAAAAATGATTATTACTTGTCAAAAATATCAAGTTATTCACTGAAAACCATATTTTTGAATACGTTAGAAAAGACAGCTCCAAATCAATGGTTCTCCTGGGACGATGAAAATATTTCTACATGTTTTGATTTGTTATTAAACGAAGTTATAAGAACATTTGAGACAAAAGAGTGTCAACATTTCTGGATTTCAGACATCAATTTATTGACATGTGATGGTTCTACTGGTATGTTTTCAAAGAAAGACGACACATTCTGCGCAAAGATTTTTCCACATTTCCAAAAATCAAATGAATATTATATTGTGCAAATTTTGAAAGTGTTACGACGTGTCAAGGAGAACCCACACTTATACGTTCAACCTTTCCCCAAGAATTTCCTGAAACGTTTTCCGAAGATTATTGAAACTGAAAATCAAGATAATGACTTTATTAGTAGTGAGTCAGTCGAATTGATAAATGTAGCATAATTTCTTTCTCGCTCCCATTAAAAATCCCTACAATAGGTAGGACCTCGACAAACTTTTTCCGGTCAAAACAATTTGCAAAGAAACCATTGGAAAGAATTATTTTGATACTTTAAAGTGACGGTGGACGAAACAAAACCAGTCTTTTACCCCCTTGAAATTGTAAAATAACTTTTTACCACCTGGAAAAATGGAAAAAAAAACTCTTTTAGAATTTAGACCCCCTGGAAATTATTCTCGAGTTACCCTTTTGGAAATGTTCCTTTAACCCCTCCTCCTCTGTATGGTGGATATAAAATGGTATGGCCTAATGTATTTCTTTTATAAATAAGATTTTAAATATATTCTTACATTTTTTTTACCATCTAAGATTATAATTTTAAACGTGAATCTTTGAATGAAAGTTTCTTTTGTTTAACGCCCCTTCTCTTTGACCGCCCTTTTTAATGAGTGCCATCGGCTAAATTATCATTCTGTATTTGGTTTAAAATTTGTAATGACATTACTTGCAAAAATAGTCTAAGTAAAAAACTAATGTTGTCGCCAATTCGAATTTTTATTAATTGAATCTTTCTATAATTCGAACTAAAATTCTCCGTCGAAAGCCTTGTAAACTGCTTTCAGTATTTCGAACAAATTAGAGTCCCTGTTCGACTTTGAATTAGTGATAGTGCCCTGTACACCAATTCCATACAGTTTTTACCCAGGGTCTTCTTGAAATATAGTGAAGTTATATTCACTGAAAAAAATACAAACTAGCAACTAACCATGACAATCTGTAACAAAAACCCAATTTACATTTTGGAAGAAAGTGTACCGGTGTAAAAAAAAAATAATATTTTCATTTATAGCCTAACAGCAATGAGTTTTTTTGTGTCTGTAGAATAAGACAGTACAGTCTTTCCGAAAAAGAGGTGGAACCGATCTAAGGTTGGGAATGATTAAATGTGATGGTCCAGAAAAATGTTAATGTTATAAATCGTGTGACTTTGATCAGCTTTGGGTTCATGGAAATTTCGTATGTTTAAGTGGGAACATTGATTCAGTGCCGTAGGAAGCATTTTCATATTGGGGGGCTGAAGTTTAGTGACACCGCGAGGGCCAACCATGGTTTGGCCCGAGGGGGGAAATTTTGAAAATTTGAGCTTTAGATTGCTTAAAAATACACTCAAAACATGCACATAAACACAATTATGACAAATTAAAAAAGAAAAACTTAGCATTTTGCAAAATAACCATTTTTGAAAAAATTATTGGGGGGGCATAGCCCCCCCTTGCCCCCCCCAGTTGCTACGGCACTGTGATTTGACTAAAAAAATTACAGTTTTTCTAATTTGGCGCCGCACGCGAAACTCTTTGGTCTAAGACAGCTAAAACAGCTATAAATTAACCTTTAAAAGGTCAGCGTTTTAGAAAAGCTGAACAAGTTATTTTGCATTTCAGTCTGGCATTATGCTTATTTTTTACCGAATTTGAGCCTAAGTATGCTTATAATCTTTATGCTTAAAAAAAGAGTGTTAAAACTTTCTTCAAAATCTTCTCATCTTATTGTGAGGTAACTAGCTGATAGGTAGTCCGAAAGGTAGTTTTGAAATATGAAGAGCCCCCAGCGCAGTCCCTGATCCCACCCCCGCCATCACGCCCTCCGCTGGGGGACTCTTATGAGGTTTCTGAATGATGGACCACGGTACAATTCTAGGAAACTTATCAGTCGTTAAGAATCTCAATAATGTAAATTCTCCTTTTACTTCTTGGTCCATTTTATGGAATTTTTAAACTAGAGCTTGTGGAATTTTTTTTTCAAAGATTTTCAGTACATAAAAGCATGTAAGATGTTTTTTGGATTAAATCATATGGGTCTTTACTAAATATATAAACCTACTAACTGGATTTTTAGTTTGTTAATGGTTTCTGTGAAAACTCATCAATTTGAACATTCGCCATAGTTTCGACAAGACATGAACATTTTTTTAATGTTTACAATCACATGATTAGAATCAAATTGCGAGTTGACCACTTCTGTACTTATTTATTGCATCAATTTAAAGATTCCTCATAGTTTCGACAAGACATGAATAATTTTTTAATGTTTACAATCACATGATTAGAATCAAATTACGATTTGACCACTTCTGTACTTATTTATTGCATCAATTTAAAGATTCCCCATAGCTTCGACAAGACATGAATATTTTTTTAAGGTTTACAATCACATGATTAGAATCAAATTACGAGTTTACAACTTCTGTACTTTTTGATGGCATCAATTGTACTTATAACATCAAATTTATAACACCTATATATACCTATATAGCTTTGCTATTTGAAGATTTTTCTTGAAGTACAATGTCTCTTGACCTTAGAAATGAAAGACGCGTTGGCAAACAGTATTGTTGTCTATTGGTTATAATGGCAGTCTGTTTCACACTACCTGTTCTTATTGTGCTTTTTGCGATACTCACTGGCTTGGGTATTGAAGGAACTGAAACTGCGGCAGTAGTATACAATGGTACAAATACATCGTCAACGTGGAACATTCTATCAAGAAATGCTTCAGAAAATTACTCATTGAACACGTCTAGATCACTAAACGATTCAGAAGATTCAAATTCACAAATGGATAAGCTGTCTGTCTTTATTCTTTTGTTTGGGTCCATTCTCGCTCTTTTTCTATTGACGTATCTTTTTTGTGGAAATACACATGTCTTATGTAGATACATTTCAAAGAGATATGTATCTCAAGAAACCAAACAAAGGATACTACCCTGCATTCAAAGAAAACCTTTAGTAAGTGTAATGAATGAACTTTACCATTGCATTGTTGAAAGCGTTGATCGATTGGTTATTGAAAACGATACAGTAAATCTACTACTTAAATGTTTGGATCTTGCTAACTTCTCAGACAGCATTGCGATGGTTTCGGTTGGCAGTGTGGCTGAAAAATTTAGCTTACCTTACTACCCTGGAATTCGCATATTTCAACATGGAAATATTTCAGATTTTGACTTAATGATAAGTCCAAAGGAAGAATCAGCTGCTTTTGAATCTGATCAAGGTACAAAATATCGAGTTGTAAGTTTTGCTGCAAACCTTCCGAAAGGGTTTATTTACCTTTATGAAGGGAACGAAATACTTTCTGCAAAAAGCAAGAGGGAGAATTTAGAAGATATTATATTAAACATGCCTTCATGGAATTTTAACATAAATAAATTGTTGTTGCCATTTTGCACCTGTGCTTCGTTTGGTTATTACACACCAGACAATTGCTGTTCAAAGGATCAAATTACGGTCAAGATTAATGGCCCAGCAATAGCAGTCTTTAGTCGAGCGTTCAGCTCGTACAACTTTTATTATGATATCACACTTTCTATCCATTGTATTGATTGGCCAAGCCAGATTTCGGATTGGGAACACCGACCTAAAAAATGGCCCAGTAACGAAGACGTGAAAAAAATTATGACATACGGGTGTCATCTTGTTCCAAAATCTCCAGAAAATGGCGATGAAAATGCGTGGAGAATTTCGTTCTCTAAAAGCGAAGTTGAACTTTCCAAGCTGATTCCTCCTGTCGCCAGGATGTGTTTTATAACAATCAAATCTATACGTAAGAATGATTATTATTTATCCAAAATACCGAGCTATTCACTGAAAACCATATTTTTGAATACGTTAGAAAAGACAGCTCCAAATCAATGGTTCTCCTGGGACGATGAAAATATTTCTACATGTTTTGATTTGTTATTGAACGAAGTTATAAGAGCATTTGAGACAAAACAGTGTCAACATTTCTGGATTTCAGACATCAATTTGTTGACATGTGATGGTTCTACTGGTATGTTTTCAAAGAAAGACGACAAATTCTGCGCAAAGATTTTTCCATATTTCCAAAAATCAAATGAATATTATATTGAGCAAATTTTGAAAGTGTTACGACGTGTCAAGGAGAACCCACACTTATACGTTCAACCTTTCCCGAAGAATTTCCTGAAACGTTTTCCGAAGATTATTGAAACTGAAAATCAAGATAATGACTTTGTTAGTAGTGATTCAGTCGAATTGATAAATGTAGTATAATTTCTTCCCAGCTCCCATTAAAAATCCCTACAATAGGTAGGACCTGGAAAAACTTTTGTAAGGAATTCATTTGAAATAATTATTTTGGTACTTCATAGTGATGGTGGACGAAATAAAACCCAGTCTTTTACACCCTTGAAATTGTAAAATAACTTTTTACCACCTGGAAAAATGAAGAAAAAAAATACTCTTTTAGAATTTAGACCCCCTGGAAATTCTTCTCCAGTTACCCTTTTGGAAATGTTTGTTCAACCTATCCCCCCTCCTCTGTATGGATATAAAATGGTATAGCCTAATGTTTTTCTTTTATTAATAAGATTTTAAATATATTCTTACATTTTTTTAATCATCTTAATAAGATTTTAAATATATTCTTACACTTTTTTTAATCATCTAAAATTATAACTTTAAACGTGAATCTTTGAATGAAAGTTTCTTTTGTTTAACGACCCTACTCTTTTGCCGCCCTTTTTAATGGATGCCATCGGCTAAATAATCATTCTATACTTTATTTTACTTAAAATTCGAAATGGCATTTCTTGCAAAAAAAGTCTATTTTAAAAACTAATGTTGTTGCCAATTCGAACTTCTATTAATTGAATCTTTCTATAATTCGAACTAAAATTCTCTGTCGAAAGCCTTGTAGACTGCTTTTAGTATTTCGAACAAATTAGAGTTCCCGTTTGACTTCGAATTAGTGAGAGTATTCTGTACTCTTATTCCGTCCAGTTTACTCTCTCTAATTCGAACTCGAAGGGCTATTATCTGATTTGTTCGAATTATAAAAAGTGTTTTGTTCAGTTTTTCCTTGAAAAGGAATAATAGTAAGTTCGAATTATCAGAAAGATTCGAGTAACAGAATCTTGAATTAGGAAGATTTTATCGTATTTTATATCTTTCAAACGTGGACGCTATTGGGACACCATTTAGGTTCCACGAATTGAAAACCAAGTTGATTGCGTTTCTTCCGTTCTGCGTTTCGTTCTGCCAATTTTTGTTGAACTATAACATGCATTCGATAATGATATTTTCGAATCAATCTTCTGAATTTGATGTCAGATATTTTTTGGTAATATCCAAAGATACGGTTTGCTCTGAAGTTATGTAGAGTTGTCAGGAAACTTGATAAAGGCTAAAAGAAAAAATTGCAAATCCACAGGTTGCAAATATAAAGTTTGAAGTCAAATCACGCTTTTACTCGAAATTTTTATGTGTTTGTTACACGATCTTTATTTCTGATTGGTTCGAATTTATTAATAATAATAAAGTAATTAGATTTGAGTTGGAAACCAAGTAAACAATGTGAATAAAATCACGTGAACTTTTTTCGAGTAATCACATGTTTTGACTGCACTGCTATAATTTTGCAGCCCGTGTATTATAAAGTGGAGTCTCCATAACTCGAACACGCATGAGGAACACAGATTTGTTCGAACTATGGAAATTCTGAATTATGGAGATTGGTTTATAAGGCATCATTACCTGAATGGGCCAGATAACTTTTTCGAATAGGCCATTTCACAGTCGCAAAGCGTAATAGGTAATAAAAACCACTGCGCGCTTATGACGACTTACAATCGGTCCAAAGTTTTGAAACATTACACTCTTCTCGAGATGCATAAATTTATTGTTGTCCTCATTTTTAAACAGATTTCATTACTATGAAATTATACATTTAAACCAATTTAAATTCCCAAAAGGCAAACATTAACTCTAAAACAAAAGTACTTGAAATTCAAAATGTCTCACGAAGTGTAAACAACACAATTATTCTTGTGAATATGTATTTTTATAGCAATGAAATCTGTTTGAAAACGAGGACAGCAATAAATTTATGCATCTCGAGATTTGAAGATTCTTGCTGCCGGAAGTCGTTACTAGAGCGCAACCAGTCCTGACTACCCATGCTTCATTTCGACTGTGAAATAGCATTTTAATGAGAGATTTGAGTAGTAGAGGTTCAAGTACTGGAGACTCCAGTGTATAATAGAAATTGTCAAATTATCATGAAAAAATTATTTCTTTTTTGCAGAGAGAAGAGAGGAGATTCATTATTATGTTATGTTATCCTCCAAAAGCTGATTGTTTAAAGTTCAATTTTTCAATTTTCTTTAACCAATGATCCCTAGGTACTTGGACTGGGCTTTTCCAAAAATAGTCCGTGCCCCCCTGTTGAGGATATCGGAATCCAGGAGGTTAACGATTTTTGTTAAAAAGTGGATATCTACAATATCTACAAGGGAGTGGATATCCATGGTGTAAAGTGTCTTTTCAAGTAAAAAATACGATATCCAGGGGTAAGCATCTTTATAAGAGAGGATATCCAGGGGGTTGAGCATATTTTTAAGAGTCGATATCTAATAAATCTAATAAAGTAGGATATCCAGGGGGTTCGATACTTTGCAAAATCAATATCCTCAACAGTGGGGGTAATTTTTTTTTTCTGAAAAAGCCCATTGAGGCCTGAATCAAGACTGAGGGTCAAATTTGGTGGTTAATTGACGTCGCACACCATTTTTTGGCAACTCAGAAAAATTCTTAGGTCTGAGAAGCTGAAAGTACTATTTTAGGACCAATTTCATATCATTTCAAAAAT
Source organism: Clytia hemisphaerica (assembly GCF_902728285.1). Classification (NCBI taxonomy): domain Eukaryota; kingdom Metazoa; phylum Cnidaria; class Hydrozoa; order Leptothecata; family Clytiidae; genus Clytia; species Clytia hemisphaerica. Next base: position 218,745 of record NW_027104018.1, read on the forward strand.
AATTCATGGTAAAACGCCATAGAGGTTTAATATTGCTTGTCTTGACAATTTACCGAGGGACCGCGATGCGGCAGTTAGATGGTTCACAAGTTTTCTACGTTCTATCAAAGAAATAAAATGGTGGAAAATTTACTTACCCCACTTAACTCATTATAATCGCCAATGCTTTCAAGGAAAGGAAATTGTTGGCCGTTTGTTCGTTCATATAATTTGGTTGGGTGTAAAGGGAGAAAATTGGGTTCAGCATAGTTGACAACAACGTGTAAGATATTGTACCATAAAAATCGTTTGATAAAAGTTGCCAGTTGTTTTGTTCGTTTGAAGCGAGATGGAAAACCGATCATCTATGGTTGGAAAGTGTAAAGATTAAATGGGAAATACACGTTGTTTTTCTATAACAGCATCCAAAATTTTTGAAGCCTTGGGATATTCTCCTAACTTTTTAGGTTCCAAGCCTAAAAATTTTCTTAAATTGCTCGTGTTTTTACCATTTCGAGACCATTTTTGCCGTGTTTTAACGTGTTTTGGATCAGGGGTGTCGGTACTAAAATCTTTTACATAAATGTCTACTGAAAGGGCTTTCGAGAATACCACCACCTCATTTTTGAGAATTGGTATTTTGGTACCCATTTACCAAAATTTTGGGAACATTTTGAAACTCTCAGGACTAGTTTTGCCTTCTTGGGACCATTTTCTCAAAACTGTTGATTTTTCTTGTACAAATGGATACTTTAAAACAATGCTTCTTTAAAAATTGAGCAAACTTAAAGAGATTTGACTGAATGTAAAATTATTGAACATGGGAAATTTTCTTCAATAAAAGAAAGATTCAAAAAATGATAAAATTTGCAAATTGTACTAAAAAATTACTCACATTTTTGCCTTGATGCCACCTTTTTGGTATTTTAATAGCCCATGGTCATGGCGTTCTAAAAAAGATTTAGAACGCCATGACCATGGTACAAAAGTAAAAGGATTTTTAATTTTGTTTTGAGGGGGGAGTTATCACTACGTTACTAAACACCATAATGTCTGAGATTTAAGTACCGATCCCCGCAATTATTGGATGCGATTTATTCCACAAAAAACTCAATGTTTGAAATCGGAATATGAGCACTGCTCTTGTTTTAAATATTGAAATTCTCCGGATAAATCGCATGCGCGCTGAGGTTTTAATGAAACAATAGAGAGTTTCGAAACCAAAACCATTCAGCTGTGTTTTAAAGGGACATAACAGTACTTGCGAAATTTGTAAACAAACTGTATGCAGCGGATACAAAATCAAAACAAATGTCACATGTCAAAATAAAAAATCAAACCAAATATGGCTAATTTTGATTGTTCAATTGTTTTACAAGTTTGTTTTGGACACGTGATTTTAATTGTTCTTTTTAATGACACGTGGTTAGCGCAATGTTTACATTTTACTACTGTAATGTCCCTTTAAACATTCTTTTATTTGAAATCTCTATTGATATAAACATCTTTTGTGAAAGTTGTCTATTATGTTTAAACCTATTAATAAGCAATTCCGATATGGGTTATTAGTGGCCGCCTATTATAACAGTGCCTATAGACCAAGAGTAAGGCCTAAAAGCCTGGAACTGTCTATTGTGTAGACTATGTAATTGCCGTTTGGCGAATACACGTTGATAATTTTGGGTATTTTACCCTTTTTCAGAATTTAAAGTTCGGGCGAGAACTGCGATTTCAGCACTTCCGCTTTATTTTGATTTTGGCTCTCCAGTGGCTTCTAGGCTATATCCCTAGACCTATTAGAGCAATTTTGACCTTTTGAATCCTGAAATCTTATGGTCCTAAGTGTTAAGTCTCGTATTAAAACTCAGAGTTAACTCTCATTTCCAAAGTTGATTAGAGCGCTTAAAAATCATTGTGTTGAAGATTTTACAGGGAATTCCCAAATATTATGCACTTTACACAGGCGGATTTAAGACAATAGAGCAAGTACGTCCGTCGGAAAGATGCGAAGGAGTGCAACGCTCGTTAAAAGACATTACAATTAAAAATTTCTTTCTCTCCCTGATAAGTTCGAAATGGTCTATAACCTATGATTTATTGCACGGTGGTGTAATTAACAAACCTTTCCAGAAACACCATCAGCATGTTTTCCATCGATTGATAGTTCATTCACCCACGATTGCAGTTCTTTATCATTTCCAATATATTCCTTTGAATATTTTCGATTGTTGTAAACAGAACTGACATATTCGTTGGCAAATCTTTCGTATTCTTTCATAATAAGTTGAACGTCGTCACGAAATGGATAATATTTGATCCGGTTGAATTGAATTGAATTGAATATATTTTCGCTGCAACACAGCAGGATAACCCCTTACAAAAAAAAAAATAGATTTCTCTAATACAATGGGGAACCTAGAAGAAACTGAAAAATTATTACAGAACTAAAGAACAAATGAATAAACGATTATCATAATATTAATAGTGACACAAAATAATGAATATAAGAAATATTTTTACTTTTATTTTATGAAAATTTCTTTGAGTAGTTTTATCTATAAAGTTCTTCCTGTTACACGACCCACCCCCTCCCACCCTGGGAAAACACACTAAGCTCATGCACACACAATTACGCACACACACACACACACACACACACACACACACACACACACACACAAAGATTATTCGTTTTCAGCTTTGTATTTGTCTAAATAGAATTTTGTAGCTAAAGATTTTAGTTCATCAGTATCAAGGTTGTGAAAATCAGTGTCAGGATGATTTATTAGTAACTCATTCCATTGTTTTGACGAAAGACGAGAGAAAGAGTTAAGTCCAAAATTTGTGGTTTTGACCGTTGAAAGTTTTAGTAGTTTAATAGCTTTGCCCCTGGTGCCAGTTTTGTGATCAATTTCATCAAAATTAAGTGTTGATAGGACATCAGATGGAAGATTACCCTGGAGGTATTTTTGAATAAATAAGATATTCATTACTTTCACCTGATCAAAGATTTTGAGTAATTTAAGTTCAGCAAACAGGGGAGTGGCAGAAGTTCTTGGTTCACTAAAGGTCATGAGTCTTAGTGCAGTGTTTTGAAGAGTAAGAATTCTATGTGTGACAGTATTGTCACACAGTCCCCAGAGTTGACTAGCATAGCGAACATGAGAAGCAAAAATTGCATGATAAATGTTTAGAAGGATGTGAATTGGAACATAGTGACGAAGTTTGGATATTGCCCCATTTGCCCTTCTCAATGTAGCAGCAACGAAAGAAGTATGAACCTTCCAGTTTAGATGATTGTCAAGGTGAACACCCAAATACTTCACACTCTTACTTGGTGATAGAATTTTCCCGCAAAGCTTAATTCTTGGAATACAGTCCATCTGTCTCCAAGGGGAACGAAAAATAACAAACTCAGTTTTGCTAGCATTCAAAGAAATTTTGTTGGCATTAAGCCAGCTGACTAAAACTCTGAGATCAGCATTAACCCTCCCACAAAGACTCCATACAGTTTTTGAAAAATTTAGTAAATGAGTATCATCAGCAAAATGATATGTTTCAGAGGTTCTTATACAGCGGTGAAGATCGTTTATATACAACAAGAACAGCAGAGGACCCAAGACTGAACCCTGAGGAACTCCATGATTAATAGATTTTAAAAGGGAATTTGAGCCTGAAAGAGAAACATACTGGGAGCGGTTAGTGAGGTAAGATCGGAACCAGTCATTAACAATGCCTCTGACTCCGTAGTGATCAAGTTTTTCAAGTAAGATTTCGTGATCAACTGTGTCGAAAGCCTTTTGTAGATCGACAAATACACCACAGGCAAACCCACCATTGTCAAGATAGTTTCGGATACGTTCGACAATATTAATGAGTGTATGCTCAGTAGAGTGAGCCTTACGAAAACCAAATTGTCGAGAGTAGATTTGATTATGGTTTTCAAGAAAATCAGAAAGACGTGAGTACATCACTTTCTCAAAAATTTTTTCAATGTTAGATAAGAGTGAAATTGGCCTATAATTAGAGACTTCAAGGGGAGAACCTTTGTGTTTGAAGACAGGCACAACTTTGGATATTTTGAGAGTAGAGGGAAAAATACCACTGAGAAAGGAGTAGTTTATCAGCGCCGATATTGGCACAGAAATATCAAGTCTTAAAAGTTTAAGGATTTTTATAGGAATACTATGAGGACCACTTGCTTTATTTAATGAGAAAGAGCCAATCACCTTCGCAATTTCTTGATTAGTGGTTGGTGCTAAGAGGATGGAATGCAGATTTGGATCTTTCATGAAACTGCTGAAGTGATTGTAAGAAGGCGGCATTTTTTCACGAATAGAATCAGCTATAGTAGTGAAGAAATCATTGAAGGAATTGGCTACTTTCTCAGGATCTGATGTCAAAGAGTCACCTGTGATGATTGAAATGGGTGATTCTGAGTTAGCCCTTGTTGAGATTATATCGCGAACACCAGACCAGACTTTTCTAGAGTTTTTAGAATGGAAATCAAAATATCTGATGTGTAGTGGTTTTTTTTACTACGTCTAGTCAAAGTGACTATCATATTTCGATACCTACGATATAATTCATAGAGTCGATCTTTGGACTCCTTAGTTTTAGCCTTAGCGTGTTTTTGTTTGGTAGTGGTCACGTTTTTTTATTGACTTCAAAATTCCTGGCGTTATCCATGGTTTTGTTTTTGATCTAACTTGACGTTTGGTAAGTTTGACTGTGGGTAGATGTCTCTCTACAAGTACTTTCATTCTGTCATTAAAAATATTGAAACAGGAGTCTGGATTATGACCAAATCTCAAAAAAAGGGTGTCCCAATCAACTTCAAGAAAATCCAGAATAAATTCTTCTCGGTTGAAACGAGACCAGTCTTGCTGAAAAAAAGTATTATCTTCACCGGGAAACTTACCTTCAAATGATGGAAAGAGACAAAACTGGGGGAGATGATCTGATATGGAAAAGCATATGTTGCCAGATACAGTTCCATTATCAGATGGGCTAGAAATAATATTATCAATGAGAGTCCTTGAGTCCTCTGTTATTCTTGTTGGTAAAAGGATCTGTGGAAGTATAAGATTAGAATCGAGGATATCCATGAAGGACATTATTTCTGAATCATCCTCGCATTTTAAAAGATTAAGATTGAAGTCTCCAAGAAGGAGGAGTTGCTTTTTCTCAGAAGAAATTTTACTAAGCAGAGGTTTTAGAAAATCTTGATTGAAGCCAACCATTTTTGGATGGCGATATATAGTACCAACAATGATATTGGTACTGTTTGGTAGGATAATTTCAGCAAAGCATGATTCAAGACTACATGAAGAATAGCAAACTTGGTCTAGGTCTGTCCTAGGTTTGTAAGAGAAAGAGTGTGAAATATATAAGGCTACTCCACCTTTAGAAGATTCAGTTGGTGTAAAAAACTTTTCGTAACCTGGTATAGCAAAGTCCTCTTTTTTTTCGAGAGGACTTTCTGTTTCGGTGTCAACAAGGCTTTTGGTTTCTGAAATCCCTATGACACTAAATTTAGAATTGAGGAGGGCAAGCAAATCTTCAAGGTCGTCAAAATGTTTTGAAAGTGAAGCAATGTTCAGGTGAAAGGCAGAGAATTTAGATGGAGTGTTGGCTGCAAGCGATTTGAATTCATCGCAGTCAACATAACTACAGCTATGAGCTTGAAACTGAAATTCAAGCTCATCATCAATTTCGTCACTAAGGCTAGTGACGACCTTGTTGAGATCAGATATTAAGGATCGAAGTTTATCACTCATGTCACCAGGAGCATCACCATTAGAATTATTAATGTTTAATTCAACAGGAAAAGGAAGGGAGTAATTGATGCAATTCGGACAAAACCAGGTCCCAGAAAGGGAAAGGACTTCAAATTGTTTTAACGTGAGACCAGAGCATTTTCTTTGGTGGATCCAATGGTCACAAATATCACATTGGATTGAGTTACATTTTTCACTGACATTCTTAGTACAAACTGAGCAAGGGAATATTTCAGGCATAGATTCTAAAAAACAGACACACTCGGGACACACAGCACAGGTCAGGCAGAGAATAAAAGGGATGGAAGAAACTTATACAAACAAAACTGACACAATAGGTATAAAATAAAATAATCTAGATTTTTAAAGAAGAAAAAAGAACAAACCTCTGACAGGAAAGCAAAAAACCACGGAATTTGAAAAAGCACCACTGTCTTTGAATGAGAAAAACAACACTAGTGTACAGACCATAGCTAGCACACCATCTTGAAAAATCGTATTGGACAAAAGTGCTTAGCAACTGATTTGTTATGAAAAAAATGAAAAAATTGTAAACTAATATGGCGGAGAAGTAAGAAAATTGTTCGAAGACCCGAAGACATGCAAAAAATATGAAATAAGCTACTCAGTAGTTTCAATGTTATTATCTGGGTTGAAGAAATTGTTGTAATATTTTAGTAGATGGTCCTTATGCGAAACTTTGATTTTGGCATTGCTGTTTTCCTTGGCTGTGACAACCAAGGATTCATTTTGAAACTTGTAGGAAAAGATAAGGTTTTCTCTTTTTAACGAACGACACATCCAAGAAAGTTCTCTAAAGTGGTCGTTGAGATTTTCACTGATGTAGATTGGCAAGTCCGGTAGTTCAAGTTCATTAAAGTTGACATTTCCAAGTTTCTTTTTGTTTTTTAAACATTTTTCTGAGTTTTTTCTGTTCACAAACCTGACAATTGTTCTTTTTGTTTTGTTGTTTCTTGTTGGTGGAAGTCTGTGGCATGCCTCTATATCGTTCTTCGTTACTTTCACATCAATCTTTTCCAAAATCTTAATTACTTTATCTTCCAGTTCTTCATCTCTTACATCATTGCATATGCCACTGACTTCCACATTATTTCGCCTTCCATATTGATTTTGCTTTTCTATGTTTATTGTTTGTTCCTTCTCACGTTGTTCTAGCTTGTTCACTTTATTTTTTAGATTTTCAACAGTTTTTTGCAATTTTTTGTTTGACTCGACCAAGTTTTTTATGATTACATTTTTTAGTTCGGTTATATCTTTTTGGATGTTGAGTTCATCTAGTGTTAATTTGTCAAGTTTTTCATTTATTTTGTTAAAGTTTTCTTTCATAAATTCTTTTTCTTGTTGGTTTTGTTGATTTCTTGTTGTAATCGACATGTTGAATGTTCAAGATGGTGTGAGCGCCAAAAAATCTTTAGAGCTCTTTACTCATCGAAGTCCGAGATGATTACTAAAATTTTGTATGGTATGGTTGTCATCCATACCTTTATCCTGAACAATAATGATAGAAAACGAATTTAGAAAGGAAAGGAAGCACGTTTTATAATATTATGGGCAACTTGGTTGTGCTTCAAGATAACTCGAAAATAAATTTACATTATACTTCGAAATTTTTAGGTACACCTTAAAAATCCGAGTTAACTAACTCGACAGTTTAACGTGACCTTTGGAAAATAGAGTTAACTTTAACTCGAAAAATTAAGGCGCACCATAAGAGTTACCGTTAAATTATGACGTCACAAAAAGTTAACTCGGGTTTTTTAACACGGGTTTTCCGGGCCTCGGGTATACACCTACACTCTTCTTCTTTTATAAGATCAATTTTATAAGAACAATAAGGCTCAAAATCGGCAAAAAATAAGAACAATTTAAGAATAATGCTAAGCCTGGAATTACTCAATTTCAAGAAATTCTTAGGTCAAAGTAGTTCAAATTGGGTAAAAATTTGAAAATTTCATTCTATAGATAAGAACATGATAAGAACAATTTGAAGTCCTTTGTGCTAAGAAAATAAGAACATCTGAGTTGCATAAAAAATTTACTTGTTCTTATGGAAAAAAAGAGCGTGTATAAACACTTGCTTTTGAAGGGACTGGAAATAAATTTACAAGTAACATTTCAAAAGCTGTTTTTTGTACTATTAAGTAAAAGTCGTAACGAGAAACAAAAGATTTGTACCTTGACGAAACTTTCAAATGTCATTTTTTCATAATTTCTCTCTTTGTACATCTTCAAAGTAAGTTTTCCAGACTCTCTCGATCCTATATTAGTTGTAAAGTCGAGTACACTTCCTTGTGATAAAACTGTCGGAAACACAGTGGTAATGTGTGGTATAGTACCTTCACAATGGTACAGAAAGAAATCGTATAACGGATGCTGCTTGCTTAAGTGACGTCTGAACGTTAAACAATAAACCGAAGAAGTCAAATGGACTCCCCCAAAATGAATCTTTGAACTGCAATGTTGGAAAGCTATAGATTCCACCCATTCTTTAGCTAGCATCCATTTGTTTCTGTCTGCTGTTGATGGTGTTACAACTTTTGACTCTAAAAAAGTTCAAAGTTAGAAGAATCATGGATATTTTTCAGTTATTCATGTTTGCTGTTGAGTCGATTGTATTCTATCTGACAGTACACTTAATTTTTTCTTTTCTACGTTGAACAGTGGTTCAAATTTTTTCAAATTTCAGAAAGATTCGAATTATAGAAAACATTTTACGAGTGTCCCACTTGACGGTGTGTGAGTAGGTCGAATTATAGAAAGATTCGAAAAATATAAGTTCGAATTAGCGAAAGTATTTCATTATTTAAATGGCTTTATTTCCTTGTTGCGCAACTTATAACGCTCTATCTGACCGAATCAATCAGACAATTTCATTGAATTCAACTGATATTAAGTCTTTTACCCTTATAAAATTAGTCATGTTTCTATAGGGACCATTCAAAAAGTACGTACGCTCTGAGGGGAGAGGGGGTCCTTCGAAAAGCGTACGAAAACGTACGTGGGGGTAGGGGGTCAATCAAGGAAATGTACGTACGCTTTGCAAATTTTTTCAAACTGTTTTTGCCAGTTTTTTTCTAACTTTCTATTTGAAAAATCAATATATTATAATTTATAAACCTTTTAACACATCAAAATCAAGACCGAACTTGCTTTAGTAAATTTCTGTTATAATTTCAAATTTTCTTTCTTTCTTTTCTTTCTTTACCGATTACGCCTCCCTCGGGGGGGGGAGGCGTAATCGGTAAAGTGTACGAGGGGTACTGGGCTATTCCAAGAAAAACTATACAGATATTGAAGAACTTTTTTCACAAACCCTGTAAATATTGAATCATAAATTATCTCCACTGAATCTGGGATATAACCTCCTGGAAACTGAAATTGAAAAAGGAGCTGAAAATAACTATTGATGTCAAATTATGAGGGGAGAACCCACCGAAAACCTTCAATGGCCTTGACTTGGAAAATCTGGAAAATCAAAGACCCCCCCTATGGAAAACTCATAGCAAAATAACTAACCTGGCTTTGAGTCAGTTTGTATGGCAAAAACAGTCAATATCCCATCATCATTCAGTATAAACAATGCAATGGGTGATTTAAATGAACTCAAAACACGATTGTCAGATGCGTTTCGATCGGAGAGGTCTGGTACATTGATGACGTCATCCATATCTTCAATGTACTGAACGAATAATCGTTCCTCGTCTAAAGCCTGGTAGAGAATTCGGAGAGTCATTTAAGTCCAGTATTTACAGAGTGTCCAAAAAAAGCGTGGACATTTTTTTATAAATTAAAATCCTTAAAACTCATCATCTTAACTGGGCTTACAATGATTGAAATAAGATTAAATTTCTATGTTCAATCAATAGATATTCTTTTCCCAGGATGATTAAATATAGGTTGATAATTAAGATATTAGATTTTAAAAGTCATAAAATTTCATATAAATTATGAGGATTTCACTGTATGTAAAAAATAACAAAGTCGATTATATCTTAAAAGGAATTTATAGGAATTCCAAACTCCAACGAGTCTATAATATCAAAAATTTAATTTGAGTCCATTCGGTCAATTTTATTCTAACCTGTTTAAATGTTATTGCTCTGGTATATCCAACTTTGATTTTCTTTGGTGAGTTTACAACCTCTTTTGAAAGTACTTTCATCAATTTTTGAATGTTCATTCCTTTTCGACCTGTTGTTTAAATTAGGAAAATAAGTTGAACATAAGCCAAATCATGGATTAACTTAGGCTGCTGGCATCCACTAACCGATTCATGCTCCTATACTATCTGCGGTTTTGTAGAGATCTGCCATCCAGATTATGATTAACTGTGATAATTTTCGTTTTTGGCTGTATAGACATATGTTGTGACCAAGTAAGCTAAGCTTTCCCACTTTGCGATAAATAGCATTTGAAAAGAAACAAGCTTTCCTGATACTGTTTGACGTAATTTTCACCCACAATTACCAGTTTTTCTTAGAAATAACTGGAAGAATATGTACAGGTTTAAGCCTACCAGGGTGGTCATTCCACCCTGGTAACCGCGGATACAACCCTCTTACGGTGTTATGCGATGCTATTATAAAAGCTCACATGCTCTTTTTTTTTTGAAAAGTTGTAGTAGGGGGCCAAGCCTGAGAAATACAGCCGCTTTAAGACCAACTAACTGTCAGCTCTACTGTGATTTGACGTCAAATCTTGTCTTGATCGTACTGACGTCGGTATGTTTTTGAACTTCAAGCGGCTGTATTTCTTTGTTGTTTTAGCCAGAGAATTGTTGTAATACATTTTTTTGCTCAGGCTTTCATGCTCTTTCTGATGATACCAATCATTTTCGTTTATCTTGGCTTTCGAAAATCAGCTATTTTCCTACCCCTTACTCTCGGGTACCTAATAGCCGGGGGGGTTGGAATAAGCGGGGGGGGTTGGAATAAAAATGTCCTGGGTGGAAAATGTTTGAAAAGGAGGCTAATACAGCAGAATTAAGACAAAAAAGGGAACTTTCAAAAACATTTTCCCAAAAATTAATAAGCGGGGGGGGGGTTGGAATAAGAATGTCCTGGGTGTGAAAAATTCGTTCAAAAGAATTATTACCTACCCTTATTTGTGATTTTTTGAATATACAAAGGACAAATTCCCGCCAAACGTCTTTGTGTAAATGCTTCATCGGTTTTCCAATATCCATTTGTGATGTGATCGGTGAAATCGGGAAATTGTGTCGGATTTGAAAAATATTGAGGTACTTTGAGTTCCTTAAAAAATTTCAATTTGATACGGATGTAAGATAAAGTAAAATAAGAAAAGTGTACTTTGGCTGAGGGTAAGCATTATTCTTATTTTTCTATTGTTCTAAACAATAGGCCTATTGTTCTAACTCTGAAATCTCACTCTGATATTCTTATAGCAGTTATTCTTATTAAAAAAAGAAGCGTGTAGGTGTGCATACATTTTGATTTATACAAAATATTATAATTTTCAAAGGCTTTAATTGCTGGCTGCTTTATACCAATAACGTACTAGATGCCTCTCTGATAAACGCTCAGCAATTATAGAAAAGTCTATGGGATCGATCTAACCAGAATGAGTTGTAACTTCTGCTTCCTTTTGGTAGACAGTAGGCTGCACGCATCCCCTCCGATATAATTTGATATAGGGGGTGCTAGTCGTGTATTAAATTCCCGCCCGAGAGTTAGCCTCGATTTGGAGTAACCTGTTTTAATTTTCTTTAAAAGGTTTAGAAATCCAATGATTATATTTAAGGTTTTGTTTTTAAATAAGGATGATATCGTTTGCTTACTCATTAATTTTAATTCAAAAGCTTTTCCACATTGGATTGACACGGATGTGGAGCAAGACTGGTCAGAAAGAGGAAAAGGAAAACATTTTTTGCTTAAATCAGCGTAATATAACAATAGGTAGACACTGTCCGGATATGAAATATGTGTCTGATATGAAACGGGAAAACTTATGTAAAAAGAAAACCTTTAACCTTCAGCCATTTGAATTTTTAATTCAAATTTAATGAAATTTTAAGATCTCATGTAAAACGTACTAGTCAAGTTAATCAAGTTTTTAACCCTTTACGTGCCCTCGGGGGAAAAAATGGTTAAAAAAATTGACGAAGATTTTCGAGGCGATGCACTTGTTTTTGGCGGGAGAAAATAAAAAATATTTTGACCAACCTAATGGTAGTATATTTATCATCATCACTTTTTAGCCGCCATGCCCAATGTCAAATATACCGGATATAAAATCGATATTTGACAACTTGAAAGTGTGATTGTAGAGCTGAATGTCAAAGATATATGCTATTTGAAAGTTGGCCGTTTTTGTTCCCCATAATAAGCCTAATGCCAAATATATTTGTCATTTGAAAACATCTTTTTCAATCGCATAAGCCGCGTGCCAAATATATTTGGCATTTGAAAACGAAAGTGAAACATCTTTTTCAATCTCATAACCCTCGTGCTCAAATATATTTGACATTTGAAAACAAATCTCATAAACCGCATGCCAAATATATTTCCCATTTGAGATTTATACATTTGGCATTAATCATAATGTTAAGTAATTTATATGAATCATTGAGTTTAAAACCCGAAGGGCTAGAGTAGAATCTCTAACCTTTCCCTGTGGGAATTTAATACACGTTGCGTATTCCCAATATTAAAACATGACAGAGGGGATGCGTGCAGCGTTGGCAGACTGCTATTGAAAGAGAAGCCTTCAGATCACCTCCTACTGCGGTTGCAAGAAATTGTTTCTCTCGAGTACCTAATAGCCGGGGAGGAGGCGCTAATTAATTCTTCGAAAATTTTCCACCCATGACATTCTTATTCCAACCCCCTGCCGCTTATTGATTTTTGGGAATTTTTTTTTGAATGTTCCCTCTTTTGCCCTAATTCTGCTGTATTAGCCTCCTTATCGAACTTTTTTCACCCAGGACATTTTTATTCCCCCTGCTTATTAAATTTTGAGATTTTTTCCAACTCCCCTGCTTATTCCAACCCCCTACCCCCCCCGGCTATTAGGTACCCGAGAGTACTCATGCGTAGCTTGAATTTGTTTGAAGAATTTGTTTGAATTTCTTTTAAGTTTATAAGTTTCTTCTGTAGAAACCTTTAAGATGATACCTGTTTTCCTTGTCACTAAAAATATAAACCAAGTCTAAGTGGAAAGGGAGCTATTAAGCTCAGTCACTTTGAACACACAAATTATATCTCACCTTAATCACATTGTTCCATGCTTGATACAATGCAATATATTCTTTCTCCGATACGAATGGATAGGACTTGAATATCTCTGTTATTCGAGGCTTAATATTTGTGTTCTTGACAGCGAGAAAGGTTTTGAGTAGAGTAAAATATCTCGATTCAAATTCATCAACGCTGTAATAGAATCCAATAGACTGGATTGTTTGCTCAAGCCATGGGATAACGTTTTTGAGGGTGAATAATAAAGGTGTTGTCGTCTCAGTAGTGGTCACTTTGTACCACGATCGAGCTTCATGAATATCTTTTAAACGAAGGGCTTTACATGTCGGTCGTTTTGTGTTGATCGATTTCGAACATTCAGGTTCTAAAACATATAAAAGATCGAAAAGATGTGTGTACCTAAGGGAGAGAAATTCTGGCCCGAAGAAATTTTGGTGAATTTGCCACTTTGCCAATATCTGTACAATTTGACATTGTTTATTTTGGTTCAAATTCTTAGAATTTTCCCGTTTGACGAGACCCGTTTTCTTAGAATTTTAGCTGATAGATGATAGATGTGGTTTCATGGAAGATTTGGGAAAAATTGAATTTGGCGGGAAGGAATTTTTGCGAACTTTAAAGGCATTTCGGCATATTCACTATTTCGAGTTTCTTTCTTTAATAAGGTATGCTACACTCTAAAGTAAAAAAGGATAAAGCAAAAAAGTTTTCTTCAGCATCATTGTTTTTTGGTAAATCACAATATATAAGCATTTACACACTCGATGTTCCAAAATTTACTGTCCCGTCGGCGCAAACAATGCGGTTGCGTCTCCTTGAACACTATATTTATTGCCGCTACCTTAAATTCGAGGTTTGGATCTTGTGACAAAGGGAATTTCCCAGCGAAATTTTAAACACCACAAATGATTTTTAAGCGCTACACTACAGTTTTAGCTCGGAGTTTTAGCTCGGAGTTTCAGCTCGGAGTTTCAACTCGGAGTTTCAGCTCGGAGTTTCAGCTCGGAGTTTCAGCTCGGAGTTTCAGCTCGGAGTTTCAGCTCGGAGTTTCAGCTCGGAGTTTCAGCTCGGAGTTTCAGCTCGGAGTTTTAGCTCAGCTCGGAGTTTAGCTCGGAGTTTCAGCTCGGAGTTTTCAGCTCGGAGTTTCAGCTCGGAGTTTCAGCTCGGAGTTTCTCGGAGTTTCAGCTCTTTCGGAGTTTCAGCAGCTCGGAGTTTCAGAGTTTTCGAGTTTCGGAGTTTCGAGTTTTCGGAGTTTCAGCTCAGCTCGAGTTTCAGCTCGGAGTTTCAGCTCAGTTTTCAGCTCTCGGAGTTTCAGCTCGGAGTTTCAGCTCGGAGTTTTAGCTCGGAGTTTCAGCTCGGAGTTTTAGCTCGGAGTTTTAGCTCGGAGTTCTAGCTCGGAGTTTTAACTCTGAGTTTTAACGTGAGACTTAAGACTCGAAACGAAATATTCAATGAAAGAAAGTAGAAGTGCTTAAATAGCAATTCTCGCCCGAACTTTAAATTCTGAAAAACGTTAAAATACACTGAAATCTCAATATATTTTGTCCATGATTGTAGCTCCTAATTTGAAAAATTTCCACTTCAAAACATACCTAATCTGTGTTAAAAAATTGATTTTAAAAACGTTAGAGGATTACGGAATGTGAAAAATTGTCTCACTTACCCAAACGTCCATAATAATGTGTTCTCGCAAAATTTATCAAAGTGAAAATGAGAAAACAACTTAACGGAAAATTCATATTTTTCACTAACTAAATAAATTCACAATATTATCTTGACAGTACACGTTTACTAAGACATGCGCCTTTTTATTGCATTTCTATTGGTAGTTTCAAAGGAATGCTCAAACTTATCAACACGGAGAGGGTTGACTTCCTTGTAATAAATTTCCATTATTGACCCGGGGGTCGATTTGAAAAAGATTATTATGTGTGTGGACAAATATTTTGATCTCAAAATTGGATACCTTCGTTGAACCGTCTTTCGACCCTAATAATACACTTTAGGACTTTGAAATCCCCAGAAACTTACCCTTAAAGGCTGTTTATGAATTTACGTGGATTCATTTTTGACATTGCTTTTAGTTCTACCCCCCTCTACCTAGATTACTGTAAAACACTCTTTCCTATTTGATCTCCTCCGTATTTTCAAAACCTCTGATAATTTTAGGTAAGTTGTTAATTTTAGAATTCAATTAAATAAGGTATGCATCGACCACCCTAAGCTAACCAAGTTTTTGGAAGGAAGAGGAATTATTCATTTTCAAACCAGACATTTAAGCAGCGACCAATTATAATCATACACGTTTTTTTATGAGAACAAACTATTTAAGAACATAAGACTTCGGTGGCCAAAATCTTACGAGCAAGTTAAGAACATTTTAAGGCTCTGTTGGCTCTAAAACACCTGTTTTCTTAGGAAAATGGTCAAAATACTCACAAAATGCTGAAAATAAGAACATGTTAAGAACATGTTAAGAACATCTGAAAGCTAAGAACATCTGAAAGCTTCAAAAGTTTTTGATATTCTTATAAAAAAGCGTGTATGATTATGTTTGACATTCTTTGTTATTTTTCTGATAGAGAGATACTGAAAGTTATTTTATTTGTCGCTATTTTAAGTGGTAAACCACCTTTTTGCTCATTAAGTTAAACCAATTTTGGAAGTGGAAAAAATCACTTTACAACCAGACATCAAAAGAACGTCAATCTCTTTATGGAATTAAGATGTCTCCTCGCATTAAAGGCCGCTACCCACTCAGCATTTTATGGTCGGCGAACAAGGCGCACTACTCGGGCGCTTTGGTCGCTGAACGCTTTTCCCATTCCACTGATCCAAAATAAAGGGGATTTTTTCTTTTTTCTATTGTTGATATTTTTTTTGCAAATGGTACAAGAGAGTTAAATGTCTCTTTTGATTGGCTAATTAAAAAAGAGAGTTAAATGTCTCTTTTGATTGGCTAATTAAAAAAGAACAATAGGGAAGCTGCACAGCTCAGCGAAAAAAGTTGAAAAGTTCCAACTCTTGTTGCGCTCAAAGTGACAGCCTTTGAAGGCTTGATTTATGTAATTTATGCAATAATTAAACCGTGCGCTTTGTTCGCCGACCATAAAATGCTTAGTGGGTAGCGGCCTTAAAGCGCTCGATCATGGGGCGCCAGCTTCCAACAATCTTTGGAAACTTTAAATTATTCTGAATTATTACCAACAAATAAAATCATATTACAATTAAACATCCTTTTTTTTCTATATAACTTGAGAAATTACACTTACGAACATATACTACTTACAAAACGAACACAGAAAAATAGATAGCTCCTCCCCCCGCAAGGCACTAAGTGATATCGCCAAAGGTACTAAGCTATAAAAGAAAAGAAAAACTTAAAGGAAAAAACCATCTCTAAAGGTTTAGTGGTGCCTTATTTTAGTTTGATTATCTCCTTACATAGCTCTAATATAGATATTTTTTTCCTTTTAAGGTCGCTACCCACTCAGCATTTTATGGTCGTCGAACAAGGCGCACAGCTCGGGCGCTTTGGTCGCAGAACGCTTTTCCCATTCCACTGATCCGAAATAAAGAGGAGATATGCTGCACATTTTTTCTTTTTTCTATTGTTGATATCTTTTTGCAAATGGTACAAGAGAGTTAAATGTCTCTTCTGATTGGCTGTTTAAAAAAGAACAATAGGGAAGCCGCAAAGCCTAGCGAAAAAAGTTGAAAAGTTTCAACTCTTGTTGCGCTCAAGGCGACAGCCTTTGAAGGCTTGATTTATGTAATTTATGCAATAATTAAGCCGCGCGCCGTGTTCGAAGACCATAAAATGCTGAGTGGGTAGCGACCTTAAAAGGAAAAAAATATCTATATTAGAGCTATGTAAGGAGATAATCAAACTAAAATAAGGCACCACTAAACCTTTCAGAGTCAAGGAAAAATTCAATGACAAGTTTAATTATTGAGTTATTTATGTTGAAAGGTAATGCTGGATCACCGTACAACATCCATTTATTTTTAATGGAACGCTGAAACCATAGTCCGTATAAAAAACTCTGGTCTAGAACAAGCCTATTATTTTAACTTTCTGTAAGCCAATTCCTTTGTTAATATCAAAAGATGAAAATCGATTTGCTCAGCTTTTGATTACGTTACCAAGCACTCCTCGTTGAATTGGTTGTTTACATATGGATCACTGTTTTTAGTATGGGCGTACTCACATGTTCAAAAAGTGAGCAAAAAAAAATTAGTTTTAATTTCTCAACACAAGCTCAAGTAAGAAACAATGGAAAGAAACAAAAGGCTTCAAGACCGGGGTTTTTTATACGGACTGTGCTGAGACAAGGTCTAACTGTTGCTCAAAATTCTGTCTGCTCCGCATAAAATGATACATTCTTTCCTTCTTTTTATAGCATCATTGTCGGTTATGTGGCAATATCTTTTGCAACAATTGTTCAAATCATTGGTTAAAAACAGCTCATAGCAGGTATATGAATTTATAATCTTCATCCCAGATCTCTTCTGACCACTAGTGACTACTCATATTTTTTATACAGGTAAGGGGTCATTGGTTAAAAACAGCTCATAGCAGGTACACGAATTTATAATCTTCATCCCAGATCTCTTCTGACCACTAGTGACTGCTCATATTTTTTATACATGGTAAGGGGTCATTGGTTAAAAACAGCTCATAGCAGGTATATGAATTTAGAATCTTCATCCCAGATCTCTTCTGACCACTAGTGACTACTCATATTTTTTATACATGGTAAGGGGTCATTGGTTAAAAACAGCTCGTAGCAGGTATATGAATTTAGAATCTTCATCCCAGATCTCTTCTGACCACTAGTGGCTACACTTCTTTTTTATTTATAAGAACCAGTAAATTTTTGCTGAGGCTCAGCTGTTCTTATTTTTTTGGCACTTTAAGCCTTGAATTTTTCTTATTTTGTTCTTATTTTTTCTAAGGTAAAAATCAAGTTTTGGCTATTTACTTTACTATTTAGAGGATTTTAGAAACCAGTGATTCTTTTTGCTATAACTCTCTAACTTCAGCCTCTCCACTGTTCTTAAATTGTTCTTATTTTTTGGCACTTTTGAGCCTCGTTGTTCTTATAAAATTGTTCTTATAAAAAAGTGTACTCATATTTTCTATACATAGCAAGGAGGCCGATCTTTAGGTTCCGTAACGTCTTTCGTTAGAAGTAGCCGTACGTGATTGGTTCGCAAGTAGAAAGGATTGTGCACAATTTCTAGCTGCTTTTTTATAAATACTCAAGGCTATACGCCAGAATTTTTGAATATGATAGAATAATTTCCTTTCTAAGACACCTCCGATATACAACTGTATGATATCTTTTATTTTTTGTAAAATTTTCATACAAAGCATAAAAAAGTTATAAATATCCTCTCCGCCTGACCTTGTTTATTGTTGACTTTCAGGAAAAAGATTCGTGCATGTCGAGCATGCTCCACTACATACAATGAAAAAAATGGTGGTGGTACGGCAGCGGTGGATGAAGATAATTCACTTTCGGACACTATTAGTGTAGTAAGTTTTCGACCAAGTTCTTTCCCTCGAGCTCTATGGTTTTTAGCCTTTAGCCTTTTGCCATACATACAGATTGCCCATAGATTCACTGATATCTTATATAAAACACTAGATAGAGCTACTTTGTCTTTCTCAAGCGGTATGGATTGTTCAAATTGACGGCACCAAACTGTTTTACTTTTAACCATGGTGGATTATTTTGATCTCGTTAGGGACGATTCAAGTGTTTTATATAAGATATCAGTGACTCTTTAGGCTATGTATATGTATGGTAAAAGGTTAGAGACTTTCCATAATTTTCGGAAATTTTTCGACATTACATGACAATAGATTTCGTATTCTTTTCGCAAAAATCTAAATAAAATTTTATTAAGAAAACATTTAATGATAACATTTTCATCGTTATAGCATTCACATTACGAAAGTTTTGACCAAAATGACCAAAGTGACATTGATTCAAATCCTGGAAACTTTGAAGTCTTGGACTCTTCTTCCATCACAAAGTCCGGCTCTTTTGGACCCACAGAACAAATAACTATAGATGAGACAACAGACGAAATTAAAGAGACTATAATCCCAACACCGGGTGAAACATCTATCCCAGTCAATACAGAACTCGAAAATGATGCAGAAAATGAGGATGCTTCCGCTGTTGAATCAACTCCGGAACTTGATGATCGAGAGAAAATTGAGTTGACTGTTTATGCTGGCAAACGTTGTTTTGTACCGTTGGTTGTTGCCGGTAGATTCTATGAGTTGTCATGGGAATTTACTTCTGCACCAAAGGTATGGTATCTTCGCCTTTAGTATTGGAAACTGAGTTCGAGTTAGCGTTGACGGAACTGTTATTTGTGGGTGAGTGAAAAGTCACCCGTGGTGGTCGGAAGTTCAAATTAGTGCGAATTTACTTTATTGACAAGTGTACATTATTTAGCTTATGTACCGTGGAATCTCTAACACAAAATTCCTAAAGCTTTCGAGGTTCTCAACTTCAGTTGAGCTAGAATCTGAGAATGTCTGTGTGTGTCTGTCTGTGTGTCTGTCACCAAAACTTTGGGGCAGGCTGGAGACTTCAAAAATGGTCCGATTTGGTTGAAATTTTGCACACTTGATCCTTGGGCAAATCCCTGGGGGTGTTTTTTTCATTTTTTCAAAATTGTTGATTTTTGGGGCCTGGGGACGAGTTTTTAGCCTAAACGAGGCTAAAACCCAAAATGCTATAATTTTTCTTAAGCCATTAAGTTTACAATTGGGCCTACGAATGATTTCAAAGATACTGAAGTTGAGTCAGTGCGGTTAGCACGTTCGACAGTGTTGTAAAAGGTTGATTGCTTCTCTTTTTTACCAAAGATGAATTAACAGAATGATAGCATCGTTTTGTATAAGATTCCCATTTCCGCACTAAGATTCGTGGCACTTTTCCGGAATCTTTTCGCCATTTTCCCTGCGATAACCGGTATGTGATTGAAAAGGGTTGGTTTCTAAAGGTAAGGAAAATCTTGTGTTTACTCACGAAACTGCCTAACTTACCGAGCTTATTTTCAACTACCCTGTAGTTCCGGTCTTTTTTCCGCTAGACAGTGGCAAAGAGATCTTATACAAAACGACGGTAGCGTTCTTGCTATAAGGAATATAGAGGCTTAACTAAATTGATTCAAGTCAGTCGTGTCAATATTTAGTCTGTACACAGACTAATTCCAAAATTCATCGCCGTAGAAATGTCATTGTCTTTTTTGATTTGAGATTCTTCAAACTAATCTCTGCGATGGAGTGCGGGTGAGAGAGGGGAGAGAACGAGAGAAGTGTTGTTTTTTATAAATCATACTTCATCGCAGAGGTATCCATACGGGATTTTTTTTATCAAGCGCATAGACTGAACTACGAAACGACAAACGTGAGACACACTCTGGTGCAGAATAGTTAATGTTACTCTTATATTTACTTTGCTTTTTTTAGGATGTAGGATTTGGGATCGCTTTTAAAAAGACTGAGGAAGTGGGCAACGAAAGTTTAGAGGTATAAAGATACTATTAGTTACACGGTCCTATCGAGGTGGGAGACGGGATATAGAGGGTCAGTAAAAACCGTATTGGTGGCGATTCTTTAGAGCAAAACATTCGAAAGCGCATTCGTCAATATGCAATATCTTCTTTTATTCTCAATTGAACGCGAGGAGGGCAGATCTACGGTTTATTTCCTACCTCCACATTATGTCTTTTAACCAATAAAATCGCTAGAATCTTACTGATGCTGGATACAATAATGAAAACCTATAATAAATTTTACATAACCAGAAATCTGTATTTTACACTCCAGAGCAAACAGTACTACTTGAGTTTATTTCAAACGTTTATCATGCCCTCCCTAACTATACCGTTGACTCTCTCTAATTCGATCTTTAAGGGACCAACAACAATTTTTTTCGAATTATGGAAAGAATCGAACTTCGGAGAGTAATTTATACCACTCTCCAGAAGAGAAAGAATCGAATTATAGAGGTCCGAATTAGAGAGAGTTTATTGTATTTACAATATCGAGTATGATTTAAAAATGATGTCTTTCAAGGATAGAGCCAGCTTTCTGTTATATTTTTCAACACTTTGTACGAATTTTCGTTTTTATTTATTTCTTTGCAGACTTTGGTACCTTTTTCACGTTACATGTCACACAAAAGTGTAATTCATGGTAAAATGACCATCGACCATCCTGGATTGTATTATCTCTGCTTCAGCAATGCATACTCAAGGTAAAAAATATGCTTAAAGGGAACTAATTTTAGTGGGAACTTATTTTCGCCGTCAAAAATAATTTTCACCGTATTTAATTTTCGCGATGTTACCATATTTTGGACACATCTCTTTCATTTTCCTGGGGATTTTTCAATTTTTGTCATGGAAAATTGCCATATTTATAATTCGTGGGTTTCAGTTTTGGTAGTTTTCCGCGAAGAAAGTGAAAGTCAGTTCCCTCAACAATTTTCTTAAGTAAAGTCCCGATAAAGTCATATCAAATATTAGATTTCTCTTAAACAAGCCAATCCTTTCATGTACCATTTCGAAACTCCAATGAGGTATAGCCCGCAGGCTTAAGTCAAATCTTCAACCTTTCTAAGGCAAGAGGAAGAATCAAGCGGATGCGCAACTTACGTTTGCGGTCCTAAAAGTTGTGCGTCTCAGTGAAACATTGAAAGAAACTTTCCCGTCTCAAAATTTGGCATAATGCGCTAAAATTTCGAAAATAAGTGCTAATTTGCAGTGCATTTTCCGTCTTCTCTGTCTTTAGGCTAATTAACGGACACTCTAAAAGGCGGACACCTCTGATTAGCGGACAATTCTATTTTCCTCGGGCATTTCCTTGTCAAATCCTCATAAAAAAAGTCTCGGGCGGGCAAAGTTTTTTGCACGAAATGGCAAAAACCCTACTTTGTTTTCTCTAATTAGCGGGCATCGATGGGCAAACTGGTCACAGACTATTAGACAAAATTGATTTATTATCCAAGCTATTTATTTCTTAAACACTTCAAAGTCTCATTGAATAAATTGCTTACAGACGTTTGGAGCGCTCCCTTTATCTAATCGGTGTATTTGCTTACGTCATAAAAATGATAAATTTAAGAGACCTTAAGACTATGATGATTCATAAAAACTAAATTGTTGCATTTGAATCATCTTTCTCTTCTTCTTCCATGTTCTAGTGTCTCTAGAAAAGCACTTCTGACCAAAATTTAAATACTTAACCCCTCAAAAGTACCTTATACCAAAATTACAGCACAATATTGAAAAGTTTCTAAAAGATGAACTCTTCTAATTAGCGGACACTAACCCTATTCATGTTTCCGAACATACCAATTTGCATGATTAAGGGGTCTGACCATAGTCGGAAAATTGATTTTAGTATTTAAACATAAAAGTTATGTTTTAGGTTCTTTAACACTTTTAACAAAGAATCGCCTGATAAATCGCTTTTTAATCAAATCTCTTTAAGAGTAATTAAGAATTTAATTGCAAAAATGATCTGCTGAACTTTAAAAAGACGTTAATGATATGTGGCATCACCTTCTTTTATAAAAAGTGCTAAGTTTTAATGGGTAATTCACCTTTTTGTTTCGAAGTATTTTCAAACTGTCCGTAAAGAATTGAACTGTTTTAGATTTTTCGGAAAAATTTTCTAAATTAATGCATCAAAAGTTATGGCTGTTTTTCTATGAACAATTGGGATGGAAAATTGGTCAAAAATAAGCTTTTAGAAAAATTTTCCGAAAAAAAATCAAAATGCTCTTTCTTTGCCGAAACTAAGCTCTTCAAAGTTGAAATACTCTTCTTCGCAAACGTCTTCATTTTCTTCTTCATCAAATTTTCTCATTGCGATTCTTAAATTTTCAGACTCACGGATAATTGGCGTAACAGAATATGTATAACATGCCAAAGTTTTGTCTGCTACATCAAGTAGAAATTTATATTTTGTAAGTGGTAAATATTAAAAATTCACTATGGTCAGAGCCCTTAAGATAACAATTCTATCGTCTAATTCTTATTGGAAATATTCTTATTTATTCACTCCTTTAGGTTTACTTCAAAGACAATAGAGTGCTTCGTTTCTTTGAGTAAATGCGTTATCAAACCTTCCCCTGAATGATTGATTGAATGAAGGAACGAAGGAACGTGTGAATGGATGCGAATTATTGAAGTAAATCAGTGAATGGATTTGGATTGGAAACATTTTCATTAACATTTTCTTCCAATGCGATGACTTCAGTGCACATACAAAACTCTATATCCAACAAACCCTATCTTAGGTGTCAATGAACGTTGTTATGACGTATGGTGATGTTTGGTATCAGTATCACAGATTTATAAAGCCCGAACAGCTAGATATCTAGAAAATCAAGTGTTGTTGTTTAAAAAAAACCGAAAATCCACCCGGATATGCAGGTAACGATCCCTTCAAAGAGCGATGGTTGAGTCCTCTAGGCCGACAGCGCAATAAACCAGGGGTACCCGTATCGAAATCCCGCTCTTCCTAATGCTCAGTTTCTTCTTAGATACCCAAAGCCGGCTGGCTGTAAACCAGTAGCGTGGTGGGTTCGATTAAAGTGAGGGAAAACTGGGGAGACAATCTTCGAAAGTTGGGATTTTGGGTCCCCTAATGTAAAATAAGATATATTGGTAAAAATTATGCGAGAGAAGCCGAAGCAATCAGGGATTTTTTGGTATCCGTTCTCTTTTAAGCTAAAAACTGTTAATTCTAAGGTATAAAAAAGCAAATGGGCGCTGAAATTAGTAATCAGAGGCGCCTTTTCGTGCCCCTTGTCTTTCGGCGCACCGGGAGGGGAATTGGTCCAAAAATAATCGGCCACCACGCTACTGCCGTGAACACCGTGAAAACTTTTGAGATATCGACTCTATCAAAATTTTGCAAAAAAATCAGGGATTTTGAATGATATGGTAAATTGTACAAAAATATTTTACAGAATTGGGCTTTTTAATATTTTTGTAATTTCTATGGCAAGTTTTATTTGCCAATGTTATTCATTTCACATTATAATAGTCATGTAATCAAAATTTTATCCTTCTTAATGTTTAGTTCATGTTAAGTTTGACATCGTAAATTCTGTTTATTACTTGTAATCAGTGCAATTATTTTCACTCTTTGACTATATTAATAATTATTTACAATACTTATAAAATAATAAGAAAAAAAATTTGAATTGGATAGAAGAGCTGCTTACATATCTTATTTCTTTAGGTAAGTCAACGCTTACTTCACGTAAGGTGAGGATGTAATATATTTGATTACAATTGGCAAAACATATGCAAGATGCCATATTCTTGATTTCCTACATCTGGAAAGCAGATTCTGGGGGGTACTTAGGCAAAATGGATGACGGGTATGTGCGAACCATAAGGGTCCCTTTTCACACTCTCGTAAGTTCCTCAGAGGGGTACAAAAACCATTAAAAAGAAAAGTGAGTCCCTGTAAGGGTCTAAAGATCACGAAATTCAAAATTTCCTCACTCAAAGAGTCGTGGTTTTCCAAAATTTGGACGAAAGTCGAGTGAAAATCGATTCTCTAAGGGTCGATTTTTGATTTTTGGTCCATCACCTAAAAAACCTAGTACCCCCAGAAGCAGATAAAGCCTATAGACAAATTTTAGAGACTAACTAGAGTAGAAAATATATGGTTAAATAGTTATCATCACTAAAAATCGACCAAGATAATAATTTGACGTTCTATGTACAAATTTTAAGTAATATTAACCCTTTAAGTGCCACGGTCCTTTTTTTTAAGGTTTTTAAAGAAAATCGCTAGTTCAAACTTTAAAGGCTTATATCTCCTGATCTAGAAGGAGTTAGAAGCTGGTTCATGACTCGTTGGATAGCTTAGAGTCTCCTCTTTATTTTAGACGCCTTCGGCGCCGCCAGATCTAAGAAGGGCGGGGTGGGCGGCGGCTAAGGGCGGGGTGGGCGGCGGCTAAGGGCGGGGTAGGTAAGGGAAATTGATAGAAAGGTGCCCAATTGTAAAACTTCAAACTAATTCGCTAAGAAGACAGAATCAAGTAAAGCAGGACCAAATCTGGAAGTTCTTGGATCACTCGTTGACCTAAAATGGTCAAAAAACGGTCAAAATCTAAAAAAAGTGAATTTTTGTCAAATTTTTGCATTTTTTTGACTTTTTGGCTTAAAATCTCGCTGGAAAGACTCATTTTTGAGGTTTTTTTGCTTGATCATGAAACCCAATCCAATTCCTACGAGTTAGACAAAAAAGAGGATTTCTAACTCAAACTGGGCATTACAGGAGGGCTTCGCCCTCCTACATAGCCCATTTCTGATAGATACGACATTGGCACTTAAAGGGTTAATAAAGTTTCGTGTCTAATCAGTTGTAATATCAACAACTCTCGTGCTTATCTAGGAATATTAAATATTCCAAAATAGTAAAAGAAAATCCTGAAATATATGTTAAATTTTATATGCTACGAAGTTCTCGTATCAAATCATTGACGAATCTAACCACTTTCGTGCTTATCTGATTCATCACTTGTTTTCGTTTGTTCTGCAGAAACCAATTGTTTGGAAATCAAATCAAAATAAGTACCTTTTGTCTTCATCAACTCATCATGGGTACCTTGCTCAACAATTGTACCGTCTTTCATGCAAACGATATTATCAGCATTTTTAATGGTGCTCAAACGATGCGCAATGACAACCACTGTTTGAGAATCCATCACATTCTCAAGAGCTTCTTGAACTTCTTTTTCATTTTTAGCATCTAATGAAGAAGTTGCTTCATCCAACACCAATATCTTTGGATTTCGAATGATAGCACGTGCAATGGCCAATCTTTGTTTTTGTCCACCAGATAACTGCATTCCTGAACCTCCAGCATATGTGTCATAGCCTGAACGAAATTTATCGATGAAATCACACTTAGCTAGCTGGGCAGCTCTCTCGACGTCTTCGCGACTGCAAAAGTCTTCGACTGAACCATACCCGATATTTTCTTCTAAAGTTCCTTCCATTAAATCAGGGTTTTGTGTTACGATGCCCATTTTCTCATGAAGTTTTTGAAGACACAGTGATTTCATATCTCGACCATCGACTGTAATCTTCCCAGAGGTTGGATCGTATAATCGCATGATCAAATTGCCAATAGTTGATTTACCTAGAAAATAGTAGATATATAAGTAGATATAATCAAATAGTTACACAGGAATGAGGGAAAAATTTAAACTCTGGCACGAGTATCCATTCTTGGTTGTTTCTAAAGCTATTTTGAAAACCCAGTGCACGTTGTGCCTGATTTTTCATAGACAAGGTAAGTTACTGCAATCTTGGGTACATTTGATCCAGTAGCTATCTATAGAGATATACATAATAACTTAATTCAAGGACCTGTTGATTAGAAAAAAGTTGGTAATTTTGATCAGTTTTATTTTAAACCAATGAGTTACTGAGAGACAAGGTTCAAGCTTGATTGAAATTGAGGGCAACGTTAAAATAAAAAGTGATTTTTGGTTGAAAGCTTACCTGCACCAGAGTCACCAACGATAGCTGTCATCTTATTGGGTTGTATTTTCAGATTGAACTTCTTCAAAACAGGTTCCAAAGGACGAGAAGGGTAGGAGAAATTAACATCTTCAAAAATAATTTCTCCTTTCAAATCTTCAATCACTTCATCGCCATCAACCATACCAGGAACTTGATTCTTCAAACGAATGAATTTATCTAAGTCTCTGATATCCTGTCGAATATACTCATCTTGGGAGAAAAACCAATTAAAGTGACTACTGAAAGTTTGCATCAGAAAGAAAAAACTTGTTATTTCAGCTGACGTTAGTTTTGCTTCTTTTAAATGTCCTAAGAAGACATATATGCTGAAAGCGAAAGCGATAAATCCAGTCATCTCTTGGAAAATGACATAAAAGCAGAGAACCACAGTTTTGGATTCCAGACTTGATACACATTCATTGTTCACTTGGTCATATTCATTCAAATGTTTACCTTCAGATGAAAACATTTTTGTTGTTTTCAAATTATAAGTGAATTTCGATTTAATATCACTTAACGCTGAATCCCATTTCCATTCAAATTTATAAGATTTCTGGAGTTTTGTGATGAATTTACGGACAATGAAAGTGGTGTTGAATGTGGAGATGAAAACTGTGAAACCACCCAAGTAGAGATCAATCTTAATGATGTAGAATAGGTTCAACAGGATGGTTATAACCGTTTGAATCATGTTGGGAATCGATTCTGTCGCCAGATGATATATCGATTCAATACTCATCGATTCAGTGACGTGGCTGGTTGAATGGATATCATAAAATGCTTGATCTAATTTGCTCACATGCTCCAGAATGTTCCTTTTCATCTGCAGTTTACGACATGAGTTTAAATTCTCCTCAATATAAAGCTCACCAATCTCCAATAAGATAGATGCAAATTTCAAGATACATCCAGCAAGTAAGAGGGCTCTACCAACACTCAATGGGTCTTCAGAATCACAATCATAAACATAATCACATGTCAATTTCACATAAATGTCACCTTCAAGTGGTCCTGAGTTGAAAGTCGATACCAGTAAAGCCAAGATACTGCCTTTAATGAACTGCAAATGAACATCGAGAAGATTATTCAATGATTTCAGTAAAATGCTAAGGATGAAGAAGAAAATATCTCTAGTATCCATTATGGTGCAATACATTAACCAAATCATTTTGAAGATAGATTGGTTGGATTCATCCTTCGAGTAGAATCCTTTCTCCATTGCTTTTTCTTTGCATGTCTTGACAATCTCTTCCGATCCTGCCTGTTTGACGATCTTAACTGATAAACAATCAACCAGCATGGCTCCTCTTTCTTTTTTCTTTGTCACCAATGTTTGTAGTTCATTCCAATGTTTCAGTGCTTCCTTTTTGGTGTTGAAATGTTTGAAAATAACTTCTTCATTTTTTTCTTTCGAATCATAATGATTGAGATCTATGTCTTCTTTCCCTGCAGAATAACAACTCACGTACCATTCTTTTTGTTTAGTTTGTCCTTCATTTCCCTCAGCTATTGGTTGTTGCTCGACACCGATTAAAATGCCTCGCTTGATCACCAAACTGATGATTTCCATACCGTTTTCAACTTTGACTGTTGTTGTCTCGCTTTCCCAACCTGTTGCATATCCACGCCATGAATTACCAGGGGTGTAATGAAACACACGCCCTTTGTTTGTTTCGAACTCAACCAATGCTCCAGCGCATGCGTAATCATACAGCCGTTCATGGCTGACTCGAACTAAATATTCTCCCTCGTGTAGAATGATTGGTCGATTGGATTTTGTTCCACGATCGGGCCCATAGCACCAAATACTCTCATCATCGTATGTAAACTTGATTTGAGAAATAGACTCCTGAGTCGTAATGTCGACCCTTTTCAAACGGAAATCAGCTTTGTTCTTTGTTTTGATGTCAGCTTTAGTTCTGGATCCACCAAGCAACATTTTTAAAATACGCTGTATTCTGCCACGAATGTAAAAACTCTTTCTGTCGAAGTGTAATTTTTTTTTTGATATTTTCTTCTCTTCAAATCATAACACGTTTTAAATTCGTTTCAATTTATTGAACTTTATATATAGTGATATTTAAAAAGTGCTGACGTTAAGACTTTCTTTCTGGGAAATCAGGTTTGGCAAATTGATTGATAAAACAGATTAAAGATTAAAAGAATGCAATATTACATGTCAAGTATAGAATGACAGCAGTGACGTATAAAGATTTGTTGATTCAGCGTCTCTTAATTCCTTCTTAATATAATGGGGTTTAAACAGTACGAAATTGGCTATTAAAAGATTTGTTCATAAATGCTGTCACAAACATCACCATAGTAATAACTCCCAACAGATTTTATCAAAACTACTTTCTATTCATAACATAAAAAAATCCTTTTTCTCTCAAGAGACATAATAACCATGATAACTGTTTGAATACGAGGCAAGTGATGTTCGTGATGTTATTTATGATAAGGCCTATTGATTTCATCATTAGCCAGTATCTGATTTCATCTCTCTCTTTTAGCTAAGCGGTTAGAAGACGAGAGTAGGTGTTACTGGCTTTTTAGTACAATACCATTTATTACCCTTTCTAAAGGATCAAATGACTCATACAGGGTGTCCCTAATAAAAGTATCGAGTTTGAACATGCGAGTAGAAAGTTTTAAGTGTGTATTCACAAAATTGTATTTTAAGCTCTCCCTCTTTTTTCTTTGTCATTATGATTAATTTATACGTTGTAACTACCTTTTGTAATAAGCCTATGTGATGGAGAACGTTCTTATATTTTAGCGATAACACACACAAACTTTTTTACTCAATCGCATGTTCAAACTCGACTACTTTTATTAGGGACACCCTGTATAAGCTTACACGTTTTTTTATAAGAACATCCAAAATTTTTGATACCTTTGAATGTTCTTAACTTTTTGAGTCTTAAGCCTCAAAATGTTCTTTAAACATGTTCTTATTTCTGCAATTTTTTTAGTATTTCTGTCCATTTTCTTTAGAAATCGGGTGTTTTAGAGTCCACGAAGCCTTAACATGTTCTTAACATTTTGGCCATCGAAGCCTTATGTTCTTATATAGTTTGTTCTTATAAAAAACGTGTATTGCATGTCAACGGTATTTTCTATTAACTTGCTTCTAAGAAACAGAGGTCTTACGAAATTTATTATGTTGGTGAAATATAAACAATTAACTTAGGATACACACAAAAGTTAACTGTTATTTTTTATGACCTATGTTTACTTTGCCTTATTACCCAAAATTTGATTTTTCTTTGACCAATGAAATATTATAGACAGTTGATTTACAAGAACTACTTTATTAAAAGAATACATCTTTTGGAAACTGTAAAATTCTAATGGTATTTATTTTTAAAGGCACCACTTGAAAATTGCCTGAGATTGAACCTAAAGGCTTGGGGACACGAGAAGTTTTTTTCGCGTTGGTGCAATGCAACATGCTCCATCCAACCAACACAAGAAAAAAGGGCGTGTCTCATGGTTTCTTTTTTTGTTTCATGGGACAAATAGTGAGGGATATACCCAAAAGACACGCTGATTTTGTCCCGGGACAAAAGTGGGAGAAGCACAAATATTATTAAAAGAAAAATGAGATGGAGACAATAGAAAGCGTTTCAGGTTGGTGGGATGGAGCATGTTGCATTGCACCAACGCGAAAAAAAATTCTCGTATCCTCAAGCCTTAAGACTACCTTAAGGGAACTTATTTTGGCGGGAACTAATTTTGGCGGTAGGAAATATCCTAAAATTTTTTAGTTTTAGCGGGAACTTATTTTGGCGAACAGTGATTTTTTTAAATTTTGGTGGGAACTAATTTTGGCGAATGACAGCGTAAATCTGTTCTATTTTGCCTTATTTTGAGCAATTTTGATGAATTTCAGGAGTTATTTAGGCAAGTAAACAAAAAATTAAACTTTGGTGGGAACTTATTTTGGCAAGTGAGCAAAATATTTTAATTTTGGTGGGAACGAATTTTGGTGAATTTCATCTAAATTTGCCAAATCCGCCAAAATTAGTTCCCGCGCCAAAATAAGTTCCCTTAAGGTATTAATTTTGATAAAAACCACTGGTATACACGATTTTTTATAAGAACGAACTATATAAGAACATAAGGCTTCGCTGGCCAAAATGTTAAAAACAAGTTAAGAACATCTCAGGGCTTTGTGTACTCAAAAACACCATATTTCTTAGGAAAATGGTCACAAAATGGTCAAAATAAGAACATGTTAGGAACATTTTTAGGCTTAAAACTCAAAAAGTTAAAATCACCTCAAGGCTTCAAAAATTGTGGATGTTCTTATAAAAAGGAAAACGTGTACGATACATTATCAATTGACAATATTGTATCTATGACCAATTTTGACTTATAGATTTTTTTCGACCGGAAAAATATCCAGACCTCCGTGACTGTATTTGATCTTTACTTACTTAGGCAAGTGAAGGGTGCAGGTATGTGTGTGTCGGAAAAATAGGAAAATTTCAACTTTTTGCTCCTTGAAAGATCAAAATTTGGTTAAATTAGTCCAAATAAGGGTCGTAAAAATCTCTTTTTTAGTCCTACTAAGGGTCCGAGGGTCAAAAATTGGGCGGCACATACCCGTCAGCTCGCAACCCTATTACCCCCGGGCCCTCAGGTCGAGTTAAATGTTCATGTCGGATAGACAAAAATGCAGCGATTTTCGTAAGAAACTCGAAACCGGTCATTGACCTTTAGATATTAAACTAACAAAAAGGGAAATGAATAATGAGAAATCGATAGTTGTCAAAACTTGGTCAAAACAAACACGAAAGTACTTTTTTTAATCAAAATTTAAGGATTTCATCTGCATTCAAAATAGATTTATTTACAATAACAATATTTTCTAAGATAGGGATATTCCCTTGCAATGCATTCTGGTTGCTTTCCATACAAGTTGATTCTACTTATTGAACCAGTAGTTATTTTCCCAGTCTTTGTATTATACGCAACACTGATCTCATATTGACCATTACTAGGGCTGACAGTTAATACAATTTCTAATAACTTCTTGTGAAATTTGAATCCTTTATCTTTGACAAATCCACATTCATCGCATTGAGAGTTCTCTTTGGTTTGTGTAAATTCGACAACATCCTTATTTACGACTTGTTCGGCCGCGCGCTCAATTTTTAATAATTTCAGTTGTGCGCACGAGCGACGTGGTTTTTCATCTTTTGAGACCAGTTTGTTGATGTAGCGTACAGATTTGATTGCTACTTTTCTCACCATAGGATCGTTGGTATCTAGTTTAGTATATGTTAAACAAGGGCACCAATGACTGTCAATCCCCGCTTGTGCGCATGTTCGATTGAGTGGTGTTATACCAGTAAATAAGCTCCGCCCATACTTATGTGTTGGTGCCATTTTGAACTGGTTTAAAACGTGATTCAAAGTAGCGTATATATCGTAATGTGTTGTCAAAACTTTCGAGTTCGATTGCAAATTTGAAAATAATTTCGAATGTTTTTGTTTGAACCACGTTGGCAGTGTAAGGCTCATAAAAGGTAATCTCTCTTCTAATTTTCCATGCAAAGTACGACGGAATTCTGAAGCTCTGTCACCATGGTCACCAAAAACGAAAACGAGGCTACGATTTAATTGTCCTGTTTGATTCATCTCTTGATACATTTGATAAAGATCATTATCAACCATTACTGATTTCTGTGGATAATTATGAGCAACATTGGCAACATTGAACACAAATTTCTTCTCGCGCCTATAGACCTTTAAAAAATCTTTCAAATACTGATACGCAAACTCATGGTTACATTTAGTAGTAACTTTATTCGCTTTTTCAATCATTTCATTAGCTGCTTTCCACCACGTCCGCAAATATTTGCTGGTTGGTTGCTTGTCGAATCCTTTCAGACGATAGTTAAAGATACTCATGTTTGGGTAATCTTCTGACAACAGGGTTGTGTAGCCACGGTTTTTTTCATATTTCTTGAAAATGAAAGGCCATTCATCCACATAGGTAGCATTAGGAAATGAACGTCGAGCCTCGGGAAGTTCATGTTCGAGTTGACCAATCAACATGGCCAGAATTTGTGCTGTTGTCCCGTCACCATTTATAGTGTGCCCCTGTTGAAATAAATTTTATAGGTTTTTAATCAAAAATCTTGATGAATCTACTTGACTGAAAGTTGACAAAAACCCCTTGTAAAATATCCCTATCTTTCTGGGTTAAACTCGTACTATAGTTCTCAGTCATCCGCTTTTCATAGGCCAGTCATTCAAAACGCAGGTTTTTAGAATAAGAGGTATCCAGGTTTACGCAGAAGATGAACGTCTTAAACATCAACTCATGTTAAGTCTGCTTATTTTATTGAGAAATCTTTCTGTACAGGAGTCTTATGGACAATAAGTAGGATTAGAGGGCTTCAAAGGCTCTCTTTACAAACATTGTGAGGTTTTTTGGTCAAAAGAACAAGCGTACCTTCATTATAACAGAATTTGGGTCATTTTGAAGCATTGTGTACGTTTTATTCATGTATCTTTGAGCGCTACCACGTGATATTGAATCTATCATCAACATGATAACGTCAAGCTCATCTTCATGACGGCTCTCTTCCCTCAATTGTGCTGGCGTTTTTATGGAATTTTTAATGGTCAATCTTTCTTTAGAATGTTCCGTCTTGATAGGGTACATGAAAAATTCGAAGTTCATTTCGTTGTTTTTCATATAAACTACTTCAATATAGTCTTCAGTCATGGTGATTTCTTCAGATACATCTAAAATGAAATCGAGACTGTTTATCGACACTAAAATTGTTACCCAAGGATCGACTTTAATGTTTTTTCTTTAAAAGTCTCGATTTCTTTTGATCACTTACAGGGTTCTAACTATGTTTTAATCAAGACCAGGAAGTAAAAAACAAACTCTTATGAAATACTGTGAATATATGACCTTGGGCTGGCACAATTTACCTCCGTTTAATGCAGACTTGATCGTGTTTTCTGCCCTCTGAAAGTCACTGCTTCAATGAGCTATTGAACTCAATCATTGGAATTAGTAAAGAGCTCTGACTAACTACATAAGATTCCTACCTTGAGTATGGTCTGTGAACTTAAAATAAATTGTCGAATTATCCATGCATTTCTCGAATCGGAACATGGCAAAGCTGTAGATGGCTTTGTAGTTGAGACAATAAGTATCATTGAAAACGATTCGACCATCTGATCGAAATTGAAATCTGGTTCTTCTATTGTTTTGATCACAATTGGAAGTGCTTGATGCAAGTACAACAGTGAACGTTTCTGGTGAATCACCTATGATGAAATAAATTCAGGGATAAATTCATTTCAATCCATTTTTGACAGTTTGGTTTACTTCTTCGGAGCATCCATCTCTCCTACTGGCTAGAAATAATGTTAAAATTATGAAAATATCCTAAAGAGACTAAGGAAACGTTGAGAATTTAGCATTTACTTTGTTTCTCTTGTGTAAAATCTTTATTATAAGTTTACGTCTTTTTACGTCCCCGGGAGGGGGGGGGGTACTAGAGTTGCAAGCTAACGGAGGGTGCCGCCCGACTTTCGAACTTTGGACCCTTATCGGGACTAAAAAGGAGAAAACAAAGGAAAATTTTGGGAACTTTACGACCTTAAGCGGGACAAATTTGACTAATTTTGACCAAATTTCGACCTTCAGAGGGTAAAAAGTTGAAAGTTTCCTATTTTTCCGACCCTTAGCGGGACTTGAGGTACCCTTAAGGGCGGCACAAAAAGTACCCTCAATTTGCCTAAGCACCCCCCCTGGGCTACCTCCCTACGACTTGAATTATTTTCAACAAATTATCATTTTGTATGGAGCTGATGATTTTTCACATGAAACTTTAAGTTCTACTAAAATGAAGTCTTGAGTTTTGTTATAAGACTCCTTTTTGAAGAGCACTTTTTTGCGGCTATCAACAAACAACTTTCAGCTTACTGTATTTGATAAAAAGACCCTTATAAACTTTCATTATATCAAATTTTAAAATGAAGAAGCGCACGAACAAACAAAAACAGAAAATGATTGAAGCATCTTCTTCGTGACACCAATTTCATTCATATTTAATCGAAAAAAATTTAAACCTTTGACTATAGCACATCTTCCGGAAGCAGGATGTAAAATTTGATTCTTTTTGAACACCACTTGTCGATGTTTTGAACACCCTTTGATATCCTTTTTCAAGACCATGTTGAACTCCTCCTTGATTGGTTTTAGATTTGTTTGAGGATTGAATTCTTTGAAGGTTGGGAATCCAAGGATGAATGTCAACAAATTTGGTGATTCTGCCATATGGACACATGTGGGTTTTCCTGAGAATGGTTTAAAAAATTAGGTTCCTTTTTGTCTGTTTAATTCTATGTTATGTGAACAGGGAACGATGTGAAAATATAAGTTCTAAAACTTTAAACAAAATTTCTCTGTTTCTAAAGAAGTTGCATCTGATAAAAAATATTTTCATTCGATTGACCCTACTTTTCCAATCAGCCGAAGATATGGTGTAAACTTTGATGCAACAATTGATACTATTAGTTACACGGTCTTCTCGAGGTGGGATACGGGATATACAGGGTCAGTAAAACCGTATTGGTGGCGAGGCTTGCCGAGTTAGAATCGATAGAATCTTACTGATGCGGGATAAAGGGGTGTATCCATAAATGGAACATTAACACCCCTGTCTCTAAACACCGGTGGAACTCTTTCCTTCATTGGGTATGAAAATTTCAATCGAAATACCAATGGAAATCTTTTTCATTTAGTTTCAAATGAGGGAGAAAGCAAAGTCATCCCAGTGGGAATAAAATTGTAGGATATTTTACCCATCAAGGCAGAAATTTTGGGCAATTTTCTGACGGTACATACCTTCATCCCTAGTATGACTCTTGGTCAAGTTGACAATCTCTGGTAACACATTTCGGTCATCATCTTTCCTTCGAATGTAGAGATATCCAGCAAATTGAACATCTTTCAGATTCACCTTCAATACACCATCATTTAGCTGACAGCGTTGGTGAATAGGACATCTTTTTCCATTGAAAGGGTCCAGCTGTGGAACGACACATTTCTGTTGAGAAAGTGCAGTGTTTTTATAATCATGTTTTCTCGACAAAGCAATGTGCTCACCCGCCTCGTTTTGCGTCTTCTTAATTTTCACTAGAGTTTTTTTGTTCTTGTCTTTTTTCGTTTTTTGGTCATCTCTTAAAGCAGCTTTCTTTAACCAACGTTGTAGAGGATCCTTTGATTCTTTATGATGATTTGGTGGTTCCAGCTTGCTTTTTTTCAGCTCAAAAGCATGCTTAAAGTCTTCCTTATCTATACGTTTGGTAAACTGAGGGTGTTTCTCATATTCCAAATGTTTCCAAGCCATACGAATCGCATTTTGGTTGAACCCTTCTACCTTGGTCTCGAATGACTTTTCAAAACTATTGCCATTATCTGCTTTAAAAGCATTATTTCTTCTTTCAAAATTTTGAAGATCTTCAAAATCTGAGAGATTCAAATATATTTTCAATATAATGAACAGAAATAAAACAACAAATGCTAACGAACGAATCTTGCCGCCACGAAACATAATTTCTCTCTCATATGATTTTTCTTTCTTCCTCGTCTACTTTTAGAGTTCATCATGTAACAAAAAATTAATTAAAAACTAGCTAATTACTTTTCGTTAATTGCAATGAACCGGAAATAAAGCCTTCCTAGCAACTGATAATAGATTTGTCAAAGTAGTCTGCAAAAACTCCAAGCATACTACTATTTATGGAACAGACCAGTAGCAGTACTGTCCTCGTGTAGCGTGACAAATAGAAATTCAGTCTAATAGTTCTTTTCATAAATTACATCACAAACATCACTTACCTCGTTTTGAAATTATTGCCATGGTGATTGATTCCCAGCGGATTTTATTAAAACTACTTACTATTCATAAAGAACACTTAATGTCTCAAGGTACATAATCACCATCGTAATTGTTTGAATACGAGGTAAGAGTGATATTCGGGACGTAATTTATGAAAAGGTCTATTTTCTAATTTTATTTTTGTTCTACTTTTATGTATCTATGGGCTGATTTATCATTTTTACACCCCCTTCTCACTGTTACAGACCCACTGGAAACTCTTCCCACTGGAAAAATTGGCCAAAATATCGTCCCCAGTGGAATATCAATCCCCATCGAGTTTTGGTACGTTATTTTTACCCCCAACTGTCTGATAAAATCCCACCGGGTCTGTGGGAAGGGGGTGTATTTTTCTAATAGATTATGCCCAAGTCTGGTGAGTCACATAAAATTAGAGGAACGTGCGGTGCTTTAAAAAGCGTTTAAAGTATTTTCCAAAAGGGCTTAAGTCACAAAGAAGGGGGGGGGGGCAAAGAAGACAGATCAAGAATTAATATGTTGGATTTTTTTCTGAAATTGCAAAATCAGATATGTGTAATATTCATATAAATTTATTCTAAAGTCCAAGATACAAACATTGAGTACTGATTCATTCTGTCGCGACCGGCAAGTGGAGAGTGGTTTTATCAGACAATCTTACTGTAATCTTAACCTCTACTTTGTCATGTGATATAACATTATAAGTTTATAAAAATAATGGTTATAGGGAAATTTTGAACGACCAAAACGAAATGATGAAATGAGCACTTTTTCTTGCTGTGTCATTTGATAAAACATATTTTCAACGAAAGGGTCTTCCCAGAAAAATAGTATAGTACGTCAGCAGTTTGATCATATGATAATCTGTATTAATTTCAGATCAAAGAGAAACTTTTGTGATATTTGTGTGTTTATTATGACCTCTTAATGTTGTATCTTGCCGACGAAAGCAATTTCTTTCACAATACATAAGTACTAGGAAAATAGAACGCGTTTACAAAACGTTTAAATATATAAAGTGATTGATAGGATCTTTATGAATCAACATCAGGAAATATTTTGAAGAGCAAAGAAGTAATCAAAATATTAAACGTTGTTGGAATCGTCTTCAATTGTACAAAAAAAGGTTTGTACTTATCTCAGTTCGCATATATTTCACGGGCAAGCACTTATTTTGACGACGATCACCTTTGACACGTTTAGAATAATACTCTTCAAAGTTTCAATTCCAGCCTGTGGGAGTGGGATATTTTGAAGTTTTAAAAGTTGCAGGTCTTTGGAAATATATTATAAATTGATTTCCACTCTTTTCATAGTGTTATCAACATGATACTCGGCGGATCGAAAAGCAAAGTTGATATAAGAACCAAAAGCAAAGTCGATTTCCGTTTGAAAAGAGTCGACATCATAGCCCAAGGATCCATTTCTCAAATCAAGTTTACATACGATGATGAGAGTATTTGGTGCTATGGGCCCGATCGTGGAACAAAATCCAACCGACCAATCATTCTACACGAGGGAGAATATTTAGTTCGAGTCAGTCATGAACGCCTGTATGATTACGCATGCGCTGGAGCATTGGTTGAGTTCGAAACAAACAAAGGGCGTGTGTTTCATTACACCCCTGGTAATTCATGGCGTGGATATGCAACAGGCTGGGAAAGCGAGACAACAACAGTCAAAGTTGAAGACGGTATGGAAATCATCAGTTTGGTGATTAAGCGAGGTATTTTAATCGGTATCGAGCAACAACCAATAGCTGAGGAAAATAAAGGACAAACTAAACAAAAAGAATGGTACGTGAGCTGTTATTCTGCAGGGAAAGAAGACATAGATCTCAATCATAATAGTTCGAAAGAAAAAAATGAAGAAGTTGTTTTCAAATATTTCAACACCAAAAAGGAAGCACTGAAACATTGGAATGATTTACAGGCGTTGGTGGCAAAGAAAAAAGAAAGAGGAGCCATGTTGGTTGATTGCTTATCAGCTAAGGTTCTTAAATCAACTGGTTCAGATGACATTGTGGAAAGGTGTAAAAAGGAATCGATCGAGAAAGGTTTTTGTGCTGAGGATCAACATGATGAATCGATTTTCCAAGTTATCTGGCTCATGTATCGATCCATTATGACTACCAGGGACATTGTAATCTTCCTCTTAACCATTCTATTGAAATCCATTGCCGATCTACTTAGCGTCCACTTACAGTTCGTTAAAGGAAGCATCCTCGCCCTTTTAGTATCGACCTTCGACTCAGAAACACTAGACAAGAACAGTTACGTGCGATTCACATGCAATTATTTTTATACTTGTGATACAGACAAGCCTTTAAGTATCGGGAGAGCTTTACTGATTTCAGGATGCATTATCAAACTTGTATCAACGGCAGTAAACATGATTGATATCTATATTGAACAAAATTTGAATTCTGGTCGAAAGCTTGAAATGAGAAGGAGTATTTTGAAACACGCCATTAGGCTAGATCAAGCATTTTATGATGTCAACTCATCGGGCCATATCAACGAATCAATGCAAGTTAATTCCATTCATCGCTTGGCAACAGGGCAGATTCCCAGAGTCATACAAACCATTATTTCTATCTTTTTAAACCTGTATTACATTATCAAAATCGATTTCTATCTTGGAGCATTCACCATGTTTGTCACGACCTTCAATACAACAGTCTTCGTTAAAAGGTTCCATAATATGCTCAAAAAGTCATGGAAGTATGAATTAAAATGGGACATGGCACTTAGAGATGTAAAATCTAAACTGACTGGTAATCGAGTTCTAGTGAAAATGTTTGCGAATGAAGATAAATACTTTCGAGAATATGACCAGATATACGATGAATGCATGACTAGCTTCCAGTCTAAGTCGATCACATATTGTTTATACATTGCTGCTCAACAATTGACTGGATTCGTTACTTTTGCTGTCAGTATTTACATCTTTTTGGATCATTTGACAGAAACTAAACTAACCACAGCTGAAATCACCAGCTTCTTCTTCCTGCTACAAACATTTAGTGGGAATGTGCGATCCTTTTTCTGGCAAGATGAAAACATCAAAGAAAATGTTCGTCATTTGGATAAATTCATTC
Source organism: Clytia hemisphaerica (assembly GCF_902728285.1). Lineage (NCBI taxonomy): Eukaryota > Metazoa > Cnidaria > Hydrozoa > Leptothecata > Clytiidae > Clytia > Clytia hemisphaerica. The sequence continues at coordinate 258,331 of NW_027104018.1, forward strand.
GTTTAAAGAATCAAGTTCCTGGTATGGTTGATGGCGATGAAGTGATTAAAGATTTGAAAGGAGAAATTATTTTTGAAGATGTTGATTTCTCCTACCCTTCTCGTCCTTTGGAACCTGTTTTGAAGAAGTTCAATCTGAAAATACAACCCAATAAGATGACAGCTATCGTTGGTGACTCTGGTGCAGGTATGTGATTAGGGTGATTAGTTTTGTCTTTGCATTCCTCATCACAGCCTTATCATTGAAATGAGATCAAAACAATTGCTATTATATCAGAGCAAATCTTACTATATCATAATAAAATTATATTTTTGATTGCACCCTTTTTAGTGTTTGAAGTAGTCTCACTTGAAAATGGTATCCTGGGAATACCCAGACGGCACACGACGTCAAAATAACGTCCATTTGACATTCATAACGTCCAAATAACGTTATTTGAACGTTAAAACAATGTTGTGTGCTGGGTAATGCCTTTGAATTTCAAAATTTTCAACAATCTTATTATCTTTCACTTTTAGGAAAATCTACCATCGCTAAACTCATCATGAGAGTTTACGATCCTGATTCTGGTAGAATTACAGTCGATGGTCATGATATGAAATCATTGAACATTCCCAAGCTTCATAAAGAGATGGGAATTGTTTCTCAAAGCCCTGGTCTTATTACAGGAACCTTAGAAGAAAACATCGCTTATGGTTCGATAAAAGACGTTTGCAGCCGCGAAGACGTCGAAAGAGCAGCGCGATTAACTAAGTGTGATTTCATCGATAAATTTCGTTCAGGCTATGACACATATGCTGGAGGTTCAGGAATGCAGTTATCTGGTGGACAAAAACAAAGATTGGCCATTGCACGTGCTATCATTCGAAATCCAAAGATATTGGTGTTGGATGAAGCAACTTCTTCATTAGATGCTAAAAATGAAAAAGAAGTTCAAGAAGCTCTTGAGAATGTGATGGATTCTCAAACAGTGGTTGTCATCGCGCATCGTTTGAGTACCATTAAAAATGCTGATAATATCGTTTGCATGAAAGACGGTACAATTGTTGAGCAAGGTACCCATGATGAGTTGATGAAGACAAAAGGTACTTACTTTGATTTGATTTCCAAACAATTGGTTTCTGCAGAACAAACGAAAACAAGTGATGAATCAGATAAGCACGAAAGTGGTTAGATTCGTCAATGATTTGATACGAGAACTTCGTAGCATATAAGATTTAACTATATTTCAGGATTTTCTTTTACTATTTTTGAATATTTCATACTTCTAGTTTTTAAAAACTTATATATAGTTTTTCAAGGTAATTGTTTTTTAGCAGTATTTTATTTGGTGCTGTTGTTAAGTTTTTTTTACAGTTAAGAATCGCGGACCATTCCCCGACCGACAATTTCTCAACAGACCATTCCTGGACAAATATTCTATTGTATGTTGTATGTTTTAAAAGTCTAGACAAACTATTCCCCGAACGGACAATTCCTCGAACGGACAATTCCCCGATTAAAGAAGAACAAACAGGAGAAATCTCACCTTTTTCAAAATTTAGCTAGTTCTTTTTGTAAATTGCCACCGTAGCGAACTTGCTAGCGTAAATTCACGAATATACTGGAAAGAGGTCTCATCTTCGCTTAGCCTTTCCGAACTAAACTCACGGCTTTTTTTCTCGACTACTATTATTTTACTTATTTTCCGATTTATGAGTAACAGTCTCACGCTTCCTTTTACCCCGAAATATTATCTTTAGATGAGTTTTTAGTAGTTTTAATGAGTTTTTTTTACCTGAAAGGGTCTTCTCCTTCAGCTCATTTATTATGGTCGAATATATATTATATCCTTTTATATAAATTGTATAATTTTTGAAACGTTTGATCATAGAGTGGTAGGGTAGTCTTTTTTGATAGTACGAAATATTTGAAATGTTGATTTCATTCAATTGCGTTTCAATCCTTCTTGATTCATATTAATTATTATCGGAACTTTTCCCGATAAATTGTCAATTCAACTTTCTACTTAATTTTAGCTCAGCATGATATTTTTGAAATATTAAATTATTCATTTAAAAAACAGGACTTCAGCGAGTTTTAGAAAAATGTATGAGAAGAGAGAATAAGTTGATGAAAAAATCTGATGTTTAAAACATGCAATAGAATCTTTGACCTCTAAAATTCTTCATTGCAATAATGAAGATCTTATTGTTTTTAGTTCTATCTCTTCTCAGTATATACACTCAGGTAAGCTACCTTTCATTCTTTACGCTTTTTTTACCCGGGGGGGGGGGTGGTACTTAGGCAAATGGAGGTACGAGTATGTGCCTTCCTTAAGGGTGCCTTTTTGGGTCTTCAAGCTCCTCTAAGGGTCGTGAAAATCACAATGTCTAATTTCCGTCCCCCAAAACCAAAAACTCTAATATTTTTCCCTAAAAAGGGTAAATTTTAGGAATATTTTCGGTTTCTTTCCTTAATTTTAAAATTGATTGAGAAAAAATCAATATGTTGTTGCTTTCATTTATCTTTACATTAATTTTAGACCCTAAAATTTCAATTTTTTTAAATTCGGGGCGGTAATATTTTCTCCTAAATATCTTCGTGTACTATTTATGGTCATGGCTTTAGTCTTTTCTTCTAGGTGGTGCTTGGCGGCAAGACTTGCCAAAGACTTGTTTCAGCAGCTAAAGTTGGTGGAACCTTTATTTCAAGAAGTGAAACTGTAACGTAAGTAAATTTCCACACGAAAAGGTAATTATAAGTGTAAAGATATTCTTTGCATTTGTCACTTGTGTGGCATTTTTTTAATGAACCGGAGTTTCCCTTGCAAAATCTCTAAACGTCAATCTTGTCAAATCTAAAAGCAACAAAGTTACCCTCTGGACTTTTTCACCACTTTTACATAACCTAGATTTACATTCGTGCATATTTTAAAACTTAATCCTTTTATCTTTTTCACAGCTGTCAAAGTTCAGAAGTATGCTGTGCAAGCGGGTGTTGCAAACCACTCAACATTACTTGGGAGACATGGTAAGGAAAGCCCTTGCCCAAGTCCTTAAACAGTTCTTTTTTCTCGAATCAAGCCTAAGCTTTGTCATATGAGAAATCTGTAAACAGTAACTGCAATAACGACAAAGACTGGTAATTTTCGAGGAGATAAAATAAACATTGTAGATAAACATCCGCAAAGCTATCTTTACTGTTACTTTTTGAATAATTTCCTGGATGAATATTCCTTTGGTTTTTGCATACCTTCAGCACCCTGAATAGTTTTCACGTTTTGTGAACAAATCTGTGAACAAATTTTGGGAGAAGCAATGCAATCTATATTTAAATATAGTATAGAAGAATCAAGGATAAGTGGAGCAGTCCAAGGAGAAAGAGTGGCACGCCTTCCTCTTCCTTTTGCTAGACAGCTATCGAAAGAAGAACCTTCGGGTAGCCTCCAACTGCGATCGAAGCCTTCCCAACAGCTAACACCCTGTTTAAACGGTAACTTATTTTGTTTATTTAGGCTTGGTATAGGTATCGGTGCATTCATCATTGTGTGTGCTCTGGTTGGCTATTGTTATTGGAAACAGAAAAGGAAAGATAAAGAAAATCCAAAAGCAAACCAATGGCAAACTTTGAAAGATGAACCACAGATGTTTTACCATATCTGATCAAAAATCGTTGTGAAGTCACATTTCCTCATCTATTTAATTTTTCAAATTTTTTAACTCGCAATTTTGAATTATATAAAGTTCTTGTAAAAATTTGTAAACTTGTAAAAGTTGTAAATATTCTTTTTGACGTCGAAAATCTATCGCCGACTCTTTTTAAAAAGCATTGATGACATTTTTGAATTGTGTTTTCAACGACGGAAATAAAAATATCAACTTTGAACTTCATCCAAGATCTTGGATTGTCGTCATGGTTACTTTTCTCTGCGTTGATTGCGCGCTGAATAGAATCTGGATTGGATGGCACAGGTAAATATATGATATCGGCCTGTGCTTTTCACGGTACCTTTCTCACAGACCCACTCGAACACCTTCCTACTTGAAAAATTGGCCAAAATATCGTCCCCGTTGGCAAATTTTACTTTCGTTTTTGTCCCCGCTGAAATAGTCAAATAAACAACTCCTCACAAAAATATTGTATCATTTTTCCATCCTTACTGAATTTTCTGGCTCGAAAACAATGGAATTCATCAAATTATTATCCATAAAAAACATGGAAATATTAATCCCATCGAGTTTTAGTCCGTTACTTTTACCCCCACTGGATGAAAAAGTCCTACTGGGTCTGTGAGAAGAGGGTGTTTGTAATAGACTTGGGGATGAGCGTAATAATTTATAACTTAAATCATTTCCTCTGAAATTTATATGCTAATGAAAGTTCCCCTTCAAAAAAACTCCCAATCTATCCCTCACGTGCACATAGGTCAAGTGGTACTAGCTGAAAATTTGGATCAGTAATGGTCACTCCATGCCGTGCACGAATTCAAAATGCAACATATGACAGCGGAAAACCATGGTCATGGTTCTGTTTCAGACTTAAAAAGTGGTCTAAGAGGTAATTAGTTGTAACCATGGTTTATACCACCGAAAATCAAACCAAAATAAAAAAAGAAATTTCTACTGTGGTTTTTGCCGACAATAACAGAAATCTAAAAATATTTCTCACAAAAGAATTAATTATTTTTAGCTTTGATTTTCTTTTTCAAATTAAAATGAACTCTGCCTTATTAAGGTAAGTACGGCTAAGTTCTGAAAAGAAAAAGGAGAAAAAAAGTGTTTTCAAATTCAAATAATTGATTCTAGGAGGCAGAGAGGTGGCTTATTGGCTGAGATATTTTTGTCGATTTTTTTCAAATAAAATAATTTCAGCTGGCATATACAGGGTGTCCCTAATAAAAGTATCGAGTTTGAACATGCGATTGAGTAGAAAGCTTTAAGTGTGTATTCACAAAATTGTATTTTAAGCTCTCCCTCTTTTTTCTTTGTCAGTTATACGTTGTAACTACCTTTTGTAATGAGCCTATGTGATGGAGAACGTTATTATATTTTAGCGATAACACACACAAACTTTTCTACTTAATCGCATGTTCAAACTCGATACTTTTATTAGGGACACCCTGTATGGCTATTCTCAGAGGAAACCTTTTCCTGAGGCTGACATGTCATGCAGACATGTCAAAGTATTTTTTCTCTTCCACTCCAGTTGCATAATTGACTGCATTACTCAATTGATTAAGGGTTTGTTTTCACTCCTACAAAATGTCTTGACGACTGAATAACTACTAAGTACCTTTTACACTGTGATGTGTTGTAAACACTGCCAAGTTTATCATTCAGCTTTTGGAAATCGATCTCTAAGTGACTTTCATTTTATGAATCTATCAATCTTATAAAGTTATTAAAAATCAGTTTGATTAACTGGTCCTGTTTACAATTTTTTCAAATTTTTCTGAAAAATGTCGAAATACTGATTACAAATACTGAAAATAAAACAAATTTTGTGAATTTTAGATTGAAAATATAAAAAGTTTGATACATTGAGTGTGTTTGCAACAAGAAGAGATCTAACTATCAACGATGAGGGCGCCTTCTTATTTCTATTTCTTCACCTTCCTTGCTCATATTCAGGTAGGTTGCATCTTTTACTTTCCCGGGGGGGGGGGTTTCACTTTTACGGTACGACGGTATTGGGCCTTTTTTTCCCGGTAAATCGGTATTACCAGAAAAAAACGACGGGATTACGGTATTTCATTTTCTACCGGTATCGGTATTTAGGTAATTAGGCTTCTTTTATCGACGGTACTACGGTATTTGACCCAAATCTTTGTCGGTATGACGGTATTTAAGACCCCTGAAACCCCCCCCCCCCTTTTACCTTCACTTCTATAATACATCCCCTTATCATAGAATCGGTAGGGAGGAGGATAAAGATAACGGACCAAAACTCCATGGGGATTGATATTCCCATTTCTTTTATGTGGCTGAGGATTTGAATTCAATTGTTTTCGAGCCAGAAAATGTAGTGGGGATGAAAAAAAAAACAGCACAATATTTTGCAGTGAGGGTTTGCTTATCTGATTACTTTCAGCGCGAAAAAAAAATTAGCGTATAATTTTCAACTGGGGACGATATTTTTGCCAATTTTTCCAGTGGGATGGGGTCCCATGAGGTCTGTGAGAAGGGGATGTTAAAATAATATAATAAAATATAATTTTTTCCTTTAAATTAGTTGGACAATAAATTCCGCAAATATTTTTTTTCTGCCGGCATTAATGTGCAGATTGAACCAGATCCTGGCTAAATACAGGTTAATCATTTTCCTGTTCCAGATGAACACGACTTTTTTTTGACAGATTGCAAAATCTGTTGGGAGTAATAATTAGGAATAAGTGGAAAAAGCTCTTTTTGTCGACGGGTCTGCCTCGATACGGGTAGATTTAGGTTTTTCCAGACGACGAGGAGGCCGCTGGCATCCATTAACTGACGGTTTTTTGTTCCAACCATCTGTGGTATTCATAATATGCACCATTGCAATGTCTTCCACTGACCCAACAGCTGATTGGTTGAAAGTAACGTATTGACTGGTTTTATGTCACTTACATCCAATCAGCTATTGGGTCTTTGAAGCGATGTTGAAGAAATTGCAGTGATGCATATCATGAATAGACCAAGTCCAGTTTATATCTATTTCTCTAGCAAAATGCCTGTCTCCGCCCAATTCTTTTTTTTTACCAATAAAAGTGAAATCTCACTTTGTCCCAGGATCAAAATCCGAGTGTATTTTGGGTATTTCCCTCACTTTTTGTCCCATGAAACAAAAAAAGAAACCATGGGATACACACTTTTTTTTGTGTTGGTGAGATAGAACATGTTGCATTGCACCACAAACTTCTCGTGCCCCAAGCCTTGTAAGAAAATCTGCGCCAAACAAAGATATCCCATTCCAATGATTCTCGAGACATTAATCAATTTCGTTGACACTCTTAAACAATCATTTACAATTCTGTTCCAGGTCAATCTTGGTTTGAAATGTCCAAAGAGATCGATGCTACCAAATACATCAGATGGCGGAGTCACATATCGTTTGAAATTACACAAACACACTATTGAGTAGGTTACTGCTCTACACAAGTCAGTAGCGAGTTTATGTATCTGTGTTTATTGAGATGGAGACGGCAAGCCTCTAATTTGTCTAGATCATAACTGACTACGGACGACGGTAAATCAGCACTTTTACTGTCCTCGATTTTAGGACTGCGGGCTATTTCAAATCGTTCTAATCACTCCACCGTCCTCAAAAGTGCAAATATATAAACTCGCTAGGGCTGCGTCCTGTACATTATAAAACACTGAGTAGCTTCTGGGCTATCTTGTACCAAAATCTTTCTTGTTACATAACAAGTCTTTATTCGATTTAATGAACTCTTTAGCAATGCAAGACAGTTTATAAAAGGTTTATAATTTGAATATTTCCACTCATTACCCATTTTACTTTAATGCTAATAGCTCTCTATGTGTACTTGTGTCGTAGTTAGCATCGGCAATAGAAAATACAGTTAACTTTTTATAGTTCGAATTTCTATAATTCGAAGAAAATTTTTGGTGCCTTGAAGATCAAATTAAAGAGACTGTACTTTAAATCCTAATACAATCATGGTTGAAAAATATTGAGAATTCCGGCTATTTTAACGTTTTTCAAGATTTTAAGTTCCGGCGAGAAAGCCGATTTTGGGCTATCTCTTTAATTTAATTGAATATTTCAATTTAGGAGGGGTTGGCAGACTTCCAGGCTATATTCTGAGCCTTATTATACTATTTTTGAACTTTTGGATCCTCAGATCCTAAGGTCGTAAGTCTTAAGTCTAGCGTTAAAACTGAGAATTAAAACTCAAACCTTCGAACCTACTTTAGAGCACTTACAAATCGATTGTGGTTTCAAAACTTCCCGGAGAATTTCTCTTTTTTTCTCAAATAAAATGACCTTGATTGTAGTTCTATTCATGACCTTGTAAACATCTTCAATTTTTCATTAGGTGTAGGCCTTCAGAAGAATGTTGCCCGCGAGAAATGGGTTGTTGCACACCGGAAATTGGTAAAAAAGTATGGTAAGTGATGAAGTGATTTCAGAGCCTTACAATGTTCTTAACTTGTTTTTACAATGTTCTTAACTTGTTTTTAACATTTTTTCCATCCAAGCCTTGTGTTCTTATATAGTAAGTTTTTATAAAAAAGCGTGTAGAGCATTATTTTTTTCTTGTGATAACCATTTGAAATAATACTATGAAAATTGAAAATGTAAAATGTCACATGTTAAAAAATATTGAAAAAATCTGATATTCATATCCTTCCTATTGCTCTTACAACAAAAGTCTCAAGTTTATTCAACTCGAAAACATTCTTTATAAGCCTTGTGGTAATTCCGAACTGTCTCAAAGATTCAAGAAGACCCCCTATCCATTATTTATCCTTTAACTAAGCCAATCCAAGCCCGGCGGAACAAGCATAAAAGATGTGAGGCTGAAGGCTCAAAATGAGATAAATTACGCCAGGAATTTGAGAGAAAATCACATTTGCTCCAAATTGGGAAGGCTGAAGTCCCCCAGTCTCCCCGCTTCCGCCATGCCTGCAATTCTTGCTTGAAATTGATCATTTCCAGAGTTGATACAGGGGTGTAACAAGATCATATTTTTTTTTCATAGGATCGGTGTAGGACTGGGCGTGGCACTTGTTATATGCTTATTTATTGTCTATTGTTATTGGAAAAAAAGAAAAGATAGAAGAAAACGCGTTGGCGATTTACCGAATTCCGAAACGGAAGAAAAACGGAGGAAAAAGAAAAGAACAAAAAAGTGAAAGGCTTTACTTTGGCTACCCCTCAAAACCGTGGATGTGACAGTTGATTTTTATGGGTTTTTATATCAGTTTTTAGTTTTTAAAACTGTGTACATACTTTTTAGAACAATTAAACAATATTTTAACCTTTTGCACAAGTACATTTTTTCCAAGTTCACTAATACCGTATCAATTTAATTTGAGAAAATTAGAGTCTTGTCACATTAGAGTCTACATATAAATCAGATTTTTAGACGGCAAATTTTCAAGCTAGAAAGGCTTTGTTAACGTGAAAAGCACAGGACAAAATCATATATTGACCTGTGCCGACCAATCGAGATTCTATTCAGCGCGCATTCAACGCAGAGAAAAGTAACCATGACGACCATCCAAGATCTTGGATGAAGTTCAAAGTTGATATTTTTATTCCCGTCGTTGAAAACACAACTTAAAAATGTCATCAATGCTTTTTAAAAAGAGTCAGTGATAGAGAATCATAACATAAAGACCTGTCTCTATGTATTATTTTTCCATTGAAGTAACATTACCATAATTAATAGTTTAGTAATTACTGTTATACATTTGGGAATCATGTAAGACTTCTTTTGAAAGAAACTCATTTCAATTACACTTGGAAGTTTCTGGGGAGTTTTTAAATAGTAAACTGCATACTGATACAGTCTGCTAGACATTAATATGGTAATATTTTCTCTTCATCTTTGATTCTTTCTACAGTGATCAGATTGACACATGCGCGATAAAATTTCTATTATTGGTCCTCAGAGGTTGATTATATTCTTTGAAAGCTCAACCTCTGATACTCAGGGTACGGCTTTGTCGGTCTCAATCAGAGGTGAGTACGGTCACACCCTAAAAACCTCCATAAGACTCTAAATTCCAAAGGCAAAAAAAGGAGCTAAAGTCTATTCACGATAAGTGTGCACTCTTTTTTCTTTTACTTATAACTTTTGAAGGAGTTCTTCAATCTTTATAAATTTGGTATCGTTGGAGAGATATTTGTGAGTGAAACAATTTGAAATAAAAAAGTTTTTAAAAAAATTCTAAAAACGAAGATGAAAATGAAGAAGAAAAAAATGAAGATCTTTTAGAGAAGTGCTATAACTATCATTTTCATTGGAGAGATTCTTTGATTTTAGGAGGTCATCACGTGAAGAAATTTCACTACAATATTTATTCAATAGAAAGTTATGATACAAAGTTAACAAGTGATCGACCCCAAAAAACAGCAGAAAACAGCAGAAAACAGCGTTTTTAGACGTCAATCAGCTTATAAATTTGTTTGATATCTTTTGATTGAATGATTATTTTTGAGAAATATTTTCACAGTGATGACGGTCGATAATCAAGGATTCACTCCAGTGAAAATGAAAGTTATAGCACTTCGCTACAAGATCTTCATTTTTTTCTTCTTCATTTTCATCTTCGTTTTTAGAATTTTTTCAAAGAATTTTTTATTTCGAATTGTTTCACTCAGTAATATCTTTCCAACGATACCAAATTTATAAAGATTGAAGAACTCCTTCAAAAGTTATAGGTAAATGAAAAAAGAGTGCACACTTATGGTAAATAGACTTTAATATAATGTCGTTCTTCAATATGTCCTTATAAAAGGGTACAAGCCATATGCCTAAAGCATGAGGATCATAGCGCATAAAATGTTCAATTAGAATGTGACGTTAAGGTAACCATGTTTCTTTAGACTCGTTGTGAGGCTGTCACCATGGAGATCTTTTCAGAGGCATTCATTCAATCATTCCTTATGATTTTACTAATTTATTTTTAAACAGTTACTAAATTTAGCGAAAAAACCACAAAAGCTTTTGAATTATAAATATAATTTTGCAGAAATAATCCAAATTCAACAATTTCTTCGCGATTTCCTTATTCACTGACGTATATTCCCAAAGCAACGAAACGAAATAGCGTTACGAAGAAATTGCCAGCAGGTATATTTATGAAAAAATTCAGATTCGCGGTAATGATATTGAAAGAACCAATCAAATGTTTAGACGCATTTCTCCTTTATAACTGCTAAACCTGTCTAAAGAATCACTGCATGAAAAGTCGTCTTCTCTAATGCAAGATATATGACGAAAAGTTAACTTTTCTCTCTATTTTCTTGTTTTGAAATCTTTGAATTTTCTTTTGTGCGAAAACAAGTAACAGTGAATCTTCACTGATTCTCGAGAAGCTTAAATTTTCTAAATATCGAAAAAGTTAACTTTTCTTTGTACAAAAAGATTGGTTTTTTAGCTACGAAAAGTACCACTTTTCTCCGAAGTGATAATATAAGATTTTCTCCACGCACTGAAGATTCACTGTTACTTATTTTCTTGTCCATGGAAAAGTTAAACTTAAAATTGAGAAAAGACGAACCTTTTTTGTAAAAGAAATTACAGAATTTTTTTAATGAAAGGAGAGATTTACAATTCAACGCAACGAAAATATGCAGATTTCTAAACAAGAAATAACCAAAAAATCTTTATTTGGAATGTTTAGGAAAAGAAAATACCTTGAATCCTTCTCATTTCACAAAGATGTTTAGAAAATGTCTAACATTAAAACATTGAAACAGGTTAGCGAAAGTATTTGATTCTTTACGAGGTTTTCTTCCACATATTACTGCAATTTTATTGAAATTAGACCGGGGTAAAATTCTAAAGATATTTGAATTTTAATATTCTTGGATGGTTTTCTTCTTTAAAATAAATTTGATATTGAATAAAATTATATTAATATATGTGTACACATAATTCAGTGAACAGTTAAAATGTAAAGTATACCCTATCTTACATAAAATGATTGATAAATTATAATACATAATTTTTTAAAAGATGAAAAAACTTGATGGGAAGAATGGAGGGGGTATTGAAAAAAGAGTTAAAAAATATAGGGCTTCGGACTAATTCTGACAAAATTTGACACTGCTAAGCACTATTCGAATTAATAATTCGGTTGCGGTTCAAAAACTTGTATTTGTGTGAAAAATCAGTATCTAACAAAAAAGGGCAAACATTGCTGTATAATTTTTAATAATCTTAAAATACCCTGTTCTGTTGTGTATATCGTGTCTCTTTTCCCGATTGCTCTCCGCGTTCTTCCGTTCAAAAGAACTATAATCCCCCTCATTGAAGATGTTTCATAGGTTTTGTTCGTGAACAATCACTTCGTTTTCTTAACAATATCTTTGTCTTCTGGATGAGACACGGTGTTCATTTTGTGATAACTTTTCTCCACACGTTGTTAACATTGATCTTCTCCGAGCTCCCAATACACCTTTCCCGAATTGTTATTTAGGCTTTTTGACTTTTTTGTTTTAATGTTTGAATGTTTCTATTTAGTTTCATAAAATTGTATGTTGCAAAACTAAACAAATAAAAAAAGAATTATGAAAAAAGCACTTCCGGTTCTTGAGTTATTTTGATTTGAAATTTCTTTATAAACAATAGAATTACATGGAAACGAGGCCGGGCTGTATGTTTTAGTTTTTATAAGGGATTTCACCTTGAACAAAAACAGTCATAAAAATTGATAGAAAAAAGCTTTTGAGCTCAAATTTTCAGCATGCACTTGTCTTTATAGGAGGAATACAAATATATAGTTTTCAATATGGTTTGAAGACCTTCGAAAAAAACCAAACAATTCGGGAAAGGTGTATACGTTTTCCGAATTTCTGTCGAGATAAAATAATAACATTATACTTTACTTAAACATAATTATTAAAAAGCTTGCCTCTTTATTTATACAGTATCGAAAATAATCTGTGTAAAAATCCAAAATTACTTAAAGATTGCAAAAAACCAATAGCGAGAAAGAAATTACTTTTTTAAGCAGGTTTTCCCGAAACTTGACAAATAAAAACTTACATGATCATTGCATCATTGAAAAATATTTTTTCCTTCTTCTCCTTGTTTTACACACTTTGACATAGAGTTCGTATGAAAGCTTGTTTCAAGATTTCGTGACAAGTCATCATTCTTTCTTTCCCCTTTTAATTTCTGCCAATTAAAATGTTTTTGTCAACATGTTTCTCTAATAGTCTTAATTGGACTGAGATTTAAAACGTAGTGATTTCTCTCCAATTATAAATGTGCTAACACAGGGTCCCATAGGGAATGGTGTTGTTTAATTCATAGTTAATTGTGATTTTCTTAGATGAAACCGCCGAACAATATTTTCATCCCCTTTGAAATATCAACAAGAAGGCGAAAGTATAAATCGGTCTCTCTTCTTCCGTTAAATTAACTAATTCGAGTTTAATTTTAACAAGACGACTAAAAGTCGAAAATTTCGCCTTATAATAGCGCAATGTATGCTAAAATCTTGATACTAAAAAAAAGATGCGAATTCGAAAAAAAAGGTTTGGGTCGAGCCATAAAAGGATTTTGAATCATCCAGAATCATTGATCATACATGGGCGAGGTTTTAACTTTGTAAGCATCGATTAACCAAGTTTGCTTTACACCAAGAGTTATTGTTTTGATTCATATAAATTTGATGCTTATAAGAAAAATAAATATCCAAATTTTGTGAAGTAACACCACACCACACGGGGGTGTTTAACTAGGCATTTTCCGGGTTGGTCTAAAAAGCAGGGTAGCCAATGGGGTAGCCAATTGGGCTAGGTTTTGGGGTACCTCTTTTTGCCTAAACTTTTGAAATCTGAAACCTGTTTTCATGTGGAAATACTATTACAACATCTTGTTAATGATTCCATGTAATAAAATTTAAGATTCCTTTCGAACTTCAGCCACAATAGCCTTTTTTCCAAAGGTACTGAACTTTGTTACTTCTCAAGAGACCTGGCGCCATTTTGTCTTCCTTCTTGGCTTTGTTTGGAAATTTACAGACCCGAATAAAAAATATATACAAACAGTTTTTAATATTTTAGATTTAGATTTTATTTATGTTTTTATATAGTAGGGGGAATTTTGTTCGATTTTTTGGAATTGCTAAAATGTTTTGTCAGAAGCACTTGTTATACATTTTTGGAAAGCTAAGGGGTAGGGGAATCGAAATTACAATCCGTTTTCTCGAGCTAAAGTTTTCATTAACTTTTAACCCTATGATTTTTGCCTGAGACCGTCATATTTGTCTGAAAATCACACCAAAGTGTCCGAAGAAAAATTGGAAACATCGTAATTTCGATTCCCTTACCCCTTAGCTTTCCAAAAATGTATAACAAGTGCTTTGATCAAAACATTCGAGCGATTTTACAAAATGCACTCTACAAAAACTTTAAATATGGCATCTTATAACAGGTACAAAAAGTCTTTCGAAATAGCTCTATTATAATGAAGCTCTATTTCTTACTCCTCGTGCATTAACACGTGGTAATTTATATCTTTGTTTATCTTTGGAATCATACATGATCAATCTAATTATCAATAAGATTCATGCTCCCTGGTCAGTAAAATGTGGTTCTATGCATTCATTTTCGGTATTTCTATTCTGGTCTGTAAAGTATTTAGGTACCCCACAACCTAGCCCAATTGGCTACCCGAATTGCTGGCTACCCTGCTTTTTAGACCAACCCGCATTTTCCAAAGAAAAAATAATCTTTCCAATTAAAAAGTCACTATTTTTCTCTTATAAAGTTGAAAATATAATACTTTTGCAAAATCGGCTACAAAAAGATAAGATGCTCGTCACTTTTATCTCGAGGTAGAAATTTTAATGTTCCTTAAATTCGAAATTAGTACCTTTTATTTTTCCAAGGTTTTTGTATTTTCGATAAATTTCGCACGGAAATTTGATATCTTCATGGAATATCTTTTCGTTTAAATTTCAAGAAGAAAGCTTTATATTTTCTTAGAATACAAAAGAAGAAAAGACGGCCAATCTAGAAACATGAATTTTTTACATTTTACTAAAAAATGACGAAAGGAATTATAATCTTATTGAAGTAAGAAATATCCGAAGACTGTCTTTCCTTCAAAACTTGAAGAAAAATGATCTTTTCTGAAAAGTGTAAGGGAAAATCAATCTGTTCGAAATCGTACGCTCGAAGATATTAAGTTTTTCTGAACACGAACTCGGAAAGATGAAAACTTTATATTTTCTTAGGATACAAAAAAAGAAAAGACTGCCAATCTAAAAAACATGAATTTTTTACATTTTACTAAAAAATGACGAAAGGAATTATAATCTTTTCGAAGTAAGAAATACCTGAAGACAGTCTTTCCTTCAGAACTTTAAGAAAAATAATCTTTTCTTAAAACTGTAAGGAAAATTCAATCTTTTCGAAATTGTACGCACGAAAATATTAAGTTTTTCAGAACAAGAAATCGGAAAGACGTATATTTCATGCAAAGCTTTTTGAATTTCTAAAATATTTGTTCGGATACTTTCTTCAATCTGTCTCATCATAAATTTATAAAAATCAATATGCAATTCATAGGTTTTTAAATTATTCAGTAATATATTCAAAGCTTGGGATTAGGGATTGAAAAAGTTCCCATGACATACTACCCGCTTAAATGAAGAGTTTTCTACGTAAACAACTCTCTCCCCCTCGGGTATCTTATACTTCAAGATAGCATTAAAACGAATTTTTAATAACTCATTTTTACTAATTTATGACGAAGGAGAGCTTTTTCGTGACTGGAGATTTTGAAAAATTTAATGAATATAAAATCGATTTATTAATAGAAACAATTTTTTTTCTCGTAAAATTAAATTAATTTTAAAAGGAGACGAATATTTTCATAAAGTTATACCTCTTTTACTATATTTTTGTCAAAGAACTGAATACTTTGCCGGAGAAAGAAGTATCTTTCTCGGGCAATATGGAAATTAGAATTTTCATTTTGTGGATGTGAAAATTCTTTTTTGATTCCACTTCTTTGTAAATTCAATTTTTTCTTGGGCTTTCTGATAGCGATGCAGGGATGTTTTCTTGTCTTGGTTTTGTTGGTCAAATTACAACTTAGCCAGGTAAAATTTCTTTAAATACCCATAGCAAAATTAGCCTGAAATCACTCTATGGCGGGAAACAGAGATTCATTTGACTCTGCTGATTTCAACTTTTATTATTCCAATTTTCTTACAATTCAAAGTAAGTCTCTGTCAAAGTAGAAAACCTCATTACATTACAGCTATAACTGGATTCAAAAATGAAAATAGCGAGAATAAACTATGCGAGAATAAACTACGCATATACATTTATTTAACTAATATTTGAGACTTCCTCCCTTCTCCGTAGACTGAATATGTTGTTAATATATTTCTGGGTATTTTAGCGTTTTACAGAATTTAAAGTTTGAGTGAAAAATTTCAGGCTTTCTACTTTATCTATTCGGACATCTCGATTTGGGAGTGGTAAAACGGCTTTCAGGCTATATTCTCAGCCATATGTCTTAAGTCTCAGGTCAAAACTCTACTTTCCAATCCTTAAGGCACTTAGAAATTACTTGCGGTCTTTGAAAATTTGCAGGGAAACTCTTTTTGTGACGAATATTATGACCATAATTGTACCACACTCACTGAAATTCCGTTTTTTCTTCTTTAGGATTTCATTTCCTGCAGTGTTGAATGTCATGATGATGAAAGAGATATCTTGTACTCGTAAGTTGAAAGTTTGCCTAAAATGACGTCCATTTAATACCGTTTTATGAACGTTAAAATTACTCTACACGCCAGCTTTGAAAAACATATCTCTTCTATCCATTCACGCTAAGAATTCTAAGGACTAACTTTGAAAATATATACCTTGATTAATCGATTTTGCGAACTCTAAAAGCCATTGTTTGCCTCATTTTGAAAAGCATGATACGGTTATATTAATGGGAGTATTTCCTAGCAAGGGTATTCTATCTCTCAAAAATCTTATAAGAATACAGTAGCATGATCAGTTCACAGAAATCAAAGCCTACTTGGGAAGTTTTTCTGCAAAGAAGATGAATCAGTATGTTTTCTCGTTTTGGATAAAAACTGAGATGTTAAAAATCAAAGGGTGACCAGAGGCGCCTCTTGTTATTTGGTGCCCCACGAAATATTGGTCGCAACTTGGGGGAGAACAGTTGGCCCCTGTGACGTCACTAGTAGAAAAGGTTTTTTGAGCAACGCACAGACCTCCAGTTAGCTTGGAAAATATTATTGATTTTATAGATGTAAAGATCATCAATTTTGTTGTAATGGATATTGTTGTGATGAATTGTATGCTGTTTGGTATATCTGGTAAGAAATATTTTCAAAGTATTTATCACAACACTCCTGTCTGACAGCCCCGTTGGATGGGGATAAAATTTCCTATTGAGATCCCAATAGGGAGGTTAAAAAACGCAATGGGTTTGGAGTGCAATCTTTAAACATTGAATTTATATGGGGATGATGAAATGAAATTCAATTTCCCAGTACCCTTACGGAAACTAAATGCTCGTATTCCATTGAAAACGAATATAGAATGCATTAAAATAGAATAAAATTCTAGGTTCAAAACTTTGATGAATTTCTAATTCATTGGGTATCAAAATGTATTTAAATTCTAGACTTTAAATTACATATAAATGTATAATAAAAGATTACGTTGAACTTGAGCAAAGAAAATACAATTCAAATGTAGTTTCAATTAAATTCCATTTTCCATTCAACTTTTTTAAACGTAGTAAAATTTATTTTTAATGTGAACCACGGATTCACTAAAATAAATGCATGCAATTCACATGCTCTCACAAATAAAATGCATTTTTTATTCCATTTTTTAAACGCATTGAAACTAAATTTTTCGATATGCTGATGAATTGACAAAAAAAATGCAGTTCAAATATTTTTAAAAATAAAATGCACTTTCCATTCGATTTTTTAAACGCATTGAAACTAAATTTTTCGATATTGTCTAATTCGATAAGTAAAATGCAGTTCAAATAGTTTTACAAATAAAATGCACTTTCCATTCGATATTTAAACGTATTGAAACTAAATTTTTCGATATGGTCAAGAATTCGGTAAAATAAAATGCAGTTCAAATAGTTTTACAAATAAAATGCACTTTCCATTCCATGCTGTTTTAATTTTTTTTGCTGAAATTCATTTTTTTCTAATTTTTTAAAATAAAAAAATAAGTAAAAAGATAAATTAGTAAAGATTAATACCAGAGTAAATAGTCACGAGACTAAATGCAACCTAATATATTTTAAGTAAAACCAGTCTATTCGGTATTCAGAAAAGAGATAGAATGATTAATGGTACAGGGATTACCAAAAATTTCCATTTTCACCTATTTGAATCATTGCAGAATGGAGATTTTTCGCAAGCTTTCAAATAAAATGTTACCAAAATTCTTTAAACTTAATTGAAATCCCATGTTCTTTCTTTCAGTGTAACATTCTATTTCAAGCTAACCTTTTCCGTGGTGAAGTGAAAGACCCAGCGTTTTTGTAATCTTAAAGCCATATTTACCACAAAAGAATGCGGCTATCGCGAAATCGCACCCTTACAATGAAGATCGTAATCGTCAAAAGTAAGGCACGCTGATGACAGTACAGTATTTCGCCATCGATTTTAAATCTTTAATCCATGTTTATCATGTTTTGTTAAATCTCCTCCTTGATTAACTCTCTCGCAGCTGTTCACAAGCTAGAGGAAACAGCCCCTAGAAACAGACTCGGTGGGACCTCTCCTCACTGGAAAAAGCCGCCAAAAAATGGTCCCGGTGATAAAAAATACCCTGAAATTTCATCCCCATTGAAAAGCTACAAGAGCTCTCATTGCCGCTCGGAAAAAAAAACACTGAGACACTGAGGCCATCCTCACTGGATTTTTGAGCTGTAAACATTAGAATTTGAAATCCCCACTCATTTAAAAACAAGCGGTTTTCCACTCCCATTGGCATAGCTCATTTTATCTTCATTGGCATAGCTCATTTTATCTTCACTGGCTAAATAACTTTAACAGGGTCACTGAGACAGGGGTGTCAGGAAATGGATCTGAAAATAATATATAATGTTATATGTCATTGAATATGCTATTTTTCATGAGTTAAAAATTACAGTTCATTATGGTAGGTTTCAAAATTAAATGATGTCAGAAAATAGACAAGTACTTACTTTTCAGGAGTTCTGTCTTTTTGAGAGCACGACCAGTGCACGAGTTTTAAAAAAATCAAATACAGCTTTTTGTGCACAATGCAGGGCGGGTCGGGAAATCATTTAAAAATTTGAAATTTTAGTGACCCAGCCGCCCTCACCATTAATAACGAAACTTTTTTTCTCTGAACCAGATAAACTTTCGATAATTTTTTTATCAGACAAAAAGTGAATATTTGTCTAACAACAAATACTTTGAATATTCGAAAAAACTTGGAAAAACGAGCGCGTAGCAGCCATTTTAGAAGCTCTACGCGCAAGATAACAGAATATGTTAGCTTTTAGTTGCAAGTTGCGCATGATCCTGAAGTAGGATGAATTCTTCCGCAAATTATGAACAAAAGTTTTTGATGTTATTATTATCACATATCATAGTATTTCACAATAATGGCGCAACTTTTTTTCTGATTCTAATCATAAGTTTTTTGTCTGACAAAAAAAATGAAAATCTAGGGTCTAATTTTCTGTCTTACTTGTAAAAATGAGACTAGCACAGTATTTCCATGGATTTGTAAGTTGAGTTAGTTCACAATAATAAGGACAGAAATTTTGTTTTTATCAGAAAGAAAATATCGTTTTTGATGTTTGATTTATTCTTCAATGCAGAAAAAAGTTAATCAAAATTGTAAAAATTTGTGACAATTTTTTTACGTTCAAAATTCTTAGATACGTTTAAAATACATTTATTTTTTTCGAATAATTTGGGTAAATTGCTCTGCTCCATTGATAATTGTAGCAAATTAGTTAGCTAAATTGTTTTGTGTATTGGCGGTTTAGTTTGATAAAATTACGAGCAATTAGAACACAAAAGATTTGAGAAAATTGATGTTTAAAAGTTTTTTAAAATTTTAACAAGCCAAGTTGTCAGTTGTGTCAGTCACATGTCCGTCAGGCCATGAACTATGTTTAGAAATGATGTTAAGGAAGAGTCTCTTCTTGGCTTAAATTTAACAAATCCAATGTTATTTCCAAAATTTATCTATTAATATTTATTTTCTTTCTAACTTTCAGGTAAAACCATAATATACCGACGGAATACTGACACACAATTGAAGGATGATTAAAATCACGATACCAAACAAAAAACGAAGACGCCAACTCATTTTTCAGTTTTTTAATTTTTAATCTTTTATTAGAATTTTCTTTGTAAATTTCAACTTTAACTTCTGTTTATTCTACTAAATAAACAATTCCATTTGCAACTCAAACGATTAGACTTGTATCCTGTATCTCAAAACGCAGTTAATCTGAGTGAATATTAGCCAATAACCCATCGAATACAGCTCAACAATGTATACCCCTTAAAAAGCATCGATAAACCTCGGAAAATAATCAGAAAATGCCCCGATAAAATCCCTATAAGGACCCGAATACTGGTAGTGGTATTCTTACAAAGAAAAGAAAAATAATGCATTACAAATTCTCAATTCTTATGAAAAATCTTTCCTATAAGAAATATTTCGGATATTGAAAAGGCATTTCAAATTTGGATTTTCAATTCATTTGAAATCTTGTCCGCTATTTAAAGTGCATTTTAATTTTGACGCCGTTCATTAAAAATATATTTATAATTTTCCTCAATTCTCTTTTTCATGTTAAAAATGTATTTGTAATTGTGAAGTATCAAAAAATTATAAAATTGTTCAAAAAAGTAAATGCATTTTAAATGAAATCCTAATGAATTATATATCCTACTTTTTCAAATGTTATTTCAATGCAATTAAAGTGCATACTGTATGCTATTCCATAATGCATTTTATTTGCAAAGTTTTTACTCTAGCAATGCGATTTAAATTCGTTTAACATTTTTGTCCAGGTCCAGGTTTCACTACATTTAAATTGCAATTAAACTCAAATTTCAATGAAAAATTCGATGCATTTAAAACGCGTGGAAGTTCCGTAAGGGTAGAGCTGAAATTTCATGGTATTTTCCCACCGGGGACGAAAGTCTTGCAAAATTTTGCAATGGGGCTGGCGTCCTAGCGGGTCTGTGACACAGGGGTGTATCACAATAAAGTGCATAGAAAGATTGATGAATATTATAGACTTATGTTTCCGCGGCTTTCTTATACTATGGTTTCAGGGAGAGGGCTAGAAGCTATTATCAAGTTAGAAACCTCAGGGCAATATTGAGTCCGTCCTTTTTTCCCTCAATAACTTTTCAGCGTATCAGTTTTTAAACGATCCCAAGTGGCCAACAATGATTTATGGGTCATTTTTGCAAATACAGATGGGAAATTACTTTAAAAGTACCAATGACCTAAATTCATGATTTCTTCCTTTTTAGGGTGTTATTTTTTGGATTAATACTATTGTGTTGTGTTGCTGCTGTCATTATACGTAAGAAAAAAGCGCGTAAGAATAGGGTGACACATAGCATGTTTTTGGAACGGATACGGGAGCGCATCGAGCGCCAAATGTTGGAGGAATCAAATGTTTCTTCTGTTAATAATACGAGTGGAAATTTCTTAGATGAACCACATATGATGTTCAATTCATCCAATCAGAGTGTTGGGATTGGAGGCATGGGGCGAACCGATGGTATGATAACACCAGTTGGGCGGTCGCCCGCCAACCTATTCTTAGCTAGGGCACCACCGCCATATAGATCAACACTTGAACTAGATAACCCACATGGATCTAGGGATGAGGCACCGCCTAGTTATGATTCCATTTTCGCAAACGAGAACTCGCAAAATAATAATCAAATTGCCTCAAGTAATGGAAATAATAATAATCAGACTAATGAAAATTAAGATGATAAATTTTCTGGATTATTATTAAATCGTACGGAAGCAAAAATTTGGCTCAATAAATTATTTTATTGTGTCGCTTTTGATGGATTCAGAAACAAATACCAGGATATGGTATAGTTTTTGGGCTTTGCTTGTGGACATTTTTCTACTATTTTGATACTAAATTTGTCAAAATCATGTTTAAAATTTTATTGTGATTATCAAAAAATATAACTTTTAACTATAAAAATAATTATAATCTATTATATAGCTAGCGATAGCTAAAGTTAATTATTACGTTAGATTTGACATCAATTGGAATTTTCTCACCGAAAACAACGAAAAGTTTAGCAAAATTTGATCTGAGATTTGGTGGTGACGTGATGCTAAAAATTAATCTTGTAAAATGTTCTATAAAATTATTCAACTTTTGATCATATTATATTTGAACCGGCCATCTAAATACTTAAAAGAGTTGACGGGTTCATACTTATTAGATCCATCTAAACATTCAACAAGACAATCATTATCTGGTGATACAAAGAAAGCCATAGATTGTCTCGGTTTTGACATATCTGAGGTTTGGATAGTGACTCGATGTGGTGTTGATTTAATTCTTCCACTGGACCATCGTTCCAACAGATCTGCAGCATTGACAACGATGGTGCCAGGAATCACCTTAGCTTTGATGAAATGTCCTGATGGTGACTTGACCTAAATTACAAAATTTATTTATAATGAGTATTTCTTTTATCATTCTACATTTACAGTTACAGAAAAATCGGTGGTCGGTTCAGTTAGAGCATAAACATTGTTTGTTTTTTGATGGGAAAGGCATCATTTAGTAAATCGCACATCGATAAAGATAATTTTGAGTGGATTTATTTAAAAGAATGAAGAGTCTTTCGAGGAGGCCAAGATAATTCAGTTCATATTCTTCTGAAACATTTAACCTTGACGGTTTGTATCCAACAAGTCTTTGATCGAAATTTGTGGTCCTCCCTCAAAAAAGTACGAAAATCGGGCAATATTTTCCCCAATGGGGTCTTTCAGACGGTATGATAGATATAAAGGTTCATAAAAGTTGATAAAGATATATTATTGAACAGAATCGAAAGAAATCCAAAAGCTACCATGACCATTCAAGTGTCTAGAAGGTCGATATGTTAATTATCAAATGGAGGATTTTGATCACAAAGAAAATATTTTCTTAACATATAATAAAAGATATTACCTCTAAACCTTTCGACTTTGGAAAAAGTAGAGTGATTGTTCCGTAATCTGTATGCTCTGAACATCTGCTTTGTTCCTCTAAAATCTCGGATTTCTCCTTAGCTGGATAATAAAGTGATCGCATAATAGAGGTATTTCCAAGACGTCCTAATTTATCATGAGCTTTATGAAAGAACTCCAAATCTTCAAGACCCAAAGATGTCGCCAGTAATCGAAATAACAATAAAGTCAAATCATGACATTGCGTAAAAAAGTCTTTAAAAAGTTCGAAAAATGCAGGTGATAATTTTGATTTCATCTCTGGCTTCATATGGTGCATGTAATCAAATGCTTCCTTTAAATCAAATGGCTTGGAATAATCAAAAGTCTGTTTCTTGAATGGAACATAACCCATGACATAGTCAATATCCGCACCATCTATTAATACTTCATTTTTCTTCTCGATAGGTTGCTTAAAGAAACCTTCAGAATCTCGAAACATTTTCTCGATAGATTCCTTGGCAATTGGATGTCCTCTCAAATAAATAAAACCCCATTTAGAGAAACCATCCATTAGCTCTTTCGCAGCTTCATTAAGAATGGCTTCATCTTTGCCTTGACTTTCCACTAGCTTTGAAATATCAATAATTGGAAATCTTTCATCTTCCATCTTTTTTCTTTCTTACTACGTCATATTTGAAATCAAAAAGTATATAGTGAAAGGAAGACAAATGGAGTTTTGGAAGCTTCGTTGACTGGTGAAAATTATTATCTAGTGAGGATAAAGTACACTACAAGACAATATGGTAAAAAGCTTCCCTGTTTTTAGTTGGGGCGTAAGGGACTTTGTAAAACCGATATAGCAATGAAAAGGTTGGACTTTTTACCTTCCCAAGTGAGCGTATTCCAAGTCTCACTAAGGGTTGCAAAACAACAAAAAGTAAAAAAAAAGTCTCTCTAAGGGAGAAAATGTCAAAAGATTCTCTCTAAGGTTAGGGAATTTTTCGAAAATCATCTGTCTAAGGTTCAACTTTTTTTTAATGGTTTTTCTACTAAGGAACACTTTTTGGAGGTTCGGTCCGCAGATACCATGTCCGTTATTATCCAACTTTACTACAAACCTGCTCTTTTAATTACATCCATGTTTCACAGACCCTCTGGGGCCCTAGCCCCACTAGGAAATTTAGCAAAATTTCGTCCCTGGCTGGAAAAATACACTAGAATTTCAGACCCACTGAGAAATAATTGACCATCCCATTCGAAATTCTTTGTTTTGAAATTGTACTCCAAAACCATCTCCAATGGACTTTTTAACTTTGCAACAATAGGATTTTTATCCCCATTCATATTTCAATCGGTATTTCTATCCCTGCTGTAGGAAAAAGGTTTCACAGGGGCTGTGAGACAGGGGTGTCTAATTGCAAAAAAAATAAACCCCACACCTAAACTGCAGACTAGAATTGATCAAGAGTATCTAGACTGTTTCCAAAAAGTCATTCTCAGACATCACTGCTCAATGGTCCATCTACACATACACGCATACACACAAATGTAATTTAGTCGTTTGTGATAAAAGAGTCAATTTTGTTTTTAATCATAATATACATCATGAATAAAGGAATTTTAAGATTTTCTGGAAAAACAAACACGCGAATTCGAAATCGTTTTGTAATGACTGAACGGACCATAAATTTATTTTATAAACTACAACTAAACAAATAGTTGAAGCTAACAAGAGGTCGTGTTTTTTGCTTCCTATTTTGAATGACACAAACATTGATTGGTTTTTGTAGCAATAGCCCCCCGTAATAGCACACCCCTGTCTAATCCTAAAGGGGATAGAAATTCTATTGTTCCAAGGTTAAATGTCAAAAACAACCTCACAAAGTTTACTGCATATTAAAACACTGATTTTTCTAGCGATTAGTGTCGAGGGGTAAATCACTTGAAAAAAGGTGTACGAATTGAATTTTTATTTGACTTTTATTTGACTTTTTTCAAACTTTCATTTTGACTTTTTCCCAGAAAAATTGCCCACCGCCTTCGGGCCCCCAACATTTTCCACCCAAATCTGTCAAAAAACGCCAACTGCTCATAAATTTTGCTCCACCCATCCACCCACTCAAGAAACTGTTTGACTTTTTCAAGACTTTTTTTGACTTTTGTTTGACTTTTTGACTTTTTTCTAAGAATTTTTTACTTTTTCTTTGACTTTTTGACTTTTTCTTTGACTTTTTGACTTTTTTCTTTGACTTTTTTTTGACTTTTTATAGAGGTATACGATAATTTTTCGAGTAATTTACACCTCGATTAGTGTAAAATTCTATTCAATTCACAGGTGAAAAATCATTTACAACACGAAATAAGCAGCTTGACAGAATCAGTTTGGAAATTAGGACATAATCATAATATTTATCTGGGGCTCAGTCAAAGTAACCAATAATTTTGAATTAGTTATAAGTCGTCTGTGACGACCGCCTGGCAGATAGTAGCGAGTTTATGTATTCGAGATAAATCGAGGGGGACGGTATAAAGCAAAGTTGACATGTCTCCAAAATCACCGTCCACTTTGCTCGACGACGGTAAAAACACCAAAATACCGTCGTCTGTTTAGGTGGGCAAAGGCGATATAGAGCCGTACATCAACTATCGACTTTGTTTTGTATCGATTTCACTTACCGTCACCCTCGATATCCTCCGATACATAAACTCGGTAGTATTTAATGAAAGATACTACCTCTAGGCCACCCAGCATTTTGAAAAAGGAGAGTGGAGAGTTATTGTCCCGTAGTCACGTGCTCTGAATATCTGCTTTGTTCCTCTAAAATTTAACAGACTTCTCTACAGCAGGGTAATACAGTGATCGTAGAGTGTTGTGTTCCCAAAATGTCCCAACTTATCATGAGCTTTATGAAAAAACTCTAAATCTTCGGGACCCAGCGATGTAGCCAATAATTGAATATCAATAAAGTCAATAAAGTCAATTCATGGCACTTTGTAAAAAAGTCTTTGAATAGTTCGACGCACCCGGGTAATAATTTTGATTTCATCTCTGGTCGTATGTAGTGAGTGTAATCAAACGCTTCCTTTAAATCAAATGGCTTAGAGGCATCAAAAGTCTCCATTTTGAATGGCATATATCCAATAATCAAATCACTACCATCCCGGGGGGGGGGTACTAGGGTTACGAGCTGACAGAGGGAGGGGGGTTGCCGCCCGATTTTTGACCCTCGGACCCTTACCGGGACTAAAAAGAAGAAAAGAAAGGCAAATTTTGGGAATTTTACGACCCTTAGCGGGACAACTTTGACCAATTTTGACCAAATTTCGATCTTTCAGGGGGTAAAAGTATTTTTCTATTTTTCCGAGCCTTAATGGGACTGAAATTTGATTTTCTGATTTTTCCGACCCTTAGCGGGACTTTGGAAATCCAACAAAGGTACCCTTTAGGGCGGCACATACTGTACCCTCCATTTGCCTAAGTATCCCCTCCTCCGGGACTACTATCCATCAAGGTGTGCGGAAAATTCCCCCCTGGTGAATTCCCCCCCGGTGAATTCCCCCCTGGTGAATCCCCCCCAGAAAATTCCCACCCGGTGAATTCCCCCCTGATGAATTCCCACCCATATATTTTCATATGTGTTTTTGAGTTTCGAAATCATGGAGTGTAACCCCCGGGGGGGTACTAGGGTTGGCGAATGAGAGGTATGTGCGGACGGGACCTCCGAAAACCGACCCTTAGAGAGACTGATATTTTTGCTGAAGAGGTGACCCTTAGAGAGACTTTTTGAATTTTTTGTTTTTCGATTTTTAAAAACGTCATACCCTTAGAGAGACTTTATTACAATTTTTTCTCTGGAAATCAAAAATTTTTCTAAAAATCCTGAATTTTCCGACCCTTAGAGAGACTAGAAACAAACCTCCAATTTTAGGGTAAAGGATTTTTACAAAGTTTTAAGAATCACAACTGGCTTATTTCAAATTACATGATTTTTTAGTTCACCAGGGGGGGAATTCACCGGGTGGGAATTTTCCGGGGGGAATTCACCAGGGGGGAATTTACTGGAGGAGAATTCACCGGGGGGGATTCACCAGGGGCGAATTGTCCGGGAATCATCCATCAAAACTTCCCTCTTTTTAGCCACGGGTTGTTTAAAGAAACCCGCAGAATGTCAAAACATTTTCTCGATAGATTCCTCGGCGATTGGATGTCCTTTCAGAGAAACCATCCATTAGTTCATTTGCTGCTTCCAAAGAATGGCTTCATCTTTGCCTTGACTTTCCACCAGTTTTGAAATATCAATAATTAGAAACTGTTCTTCCATTTTGTATCCCTGCAGTATTTTATTTGCTCACTAAAAGAAAACAATAGGCAATGGGCTCTTCCAGAAAAAAATTAAATATGGGGAGGAGGTAGAGGATATAACATTTTTTGGAAATTACCCCCCCCCCGGACATTGTGATACTTGACCCCCGGAAAACAGATCTAACCCCACGGACAAGCATCATTTGAACCCAAGACATTCATAATTACCCCTAAACAGAGCAGCTTTGCCCTCTAAACAAGAAAAATTTTGTAGTTTTTTTACTACCCTTCGGACAAAATATCCAATATATTCTCCACCCCCATGTACGAAAATTTTCTGGAAG
Source organism: Clytia hemisphaerica (assembly GCF_902728285.1). Lineage (NCBI taxonomy): Eukaryota > Metazoa > Cnidaria > Hydrozoa > Leptothecata > Clytiidae > Clytia > Clytia hemisphaerica. The sequence continues at coordinate 285,850 of NW_027104018.1, forward strand.
AGCCCAATGGACAGGGGCCATTTCTGAGGTTAAACTTAAAAAAATTTAAATTACTTTAAAAATTAATGAAGGGGGCGCTTACTAGGCAACTTAGAGAAAGAACAATTCTGATCCTTTAAGCAAAAAAAGTATCAGCCAGAAATACCTCAATCTTGAAAATGGTCAATTTTAGGCTTAAAGAAACAGTCACCCCTCAAAAAGTATTTTCTGGATCCGTCATATTACGAAGCATTTAACATAGTATTTACTAGATATGTCTTCTTTCTCAATTTTGGCTAAAACTGAAGAAGAATTTAATAACAACAAACTATTTTCAAGCCCATTTTAAGCCAATAATTCATAAAGTGTATTGTGAATATTTTAAACTAAAAAAGATTTAAGAACAGCGGAGCCTCAGCCTTATTTTACTGGTTCTTATAAAAAGAAAGGCCTAGAGAAGCCTGTATATTAATAACGAAACAGCCAAAAGAATACATCCTAAGACTTTTTACTTCCAATAATATAAATTTTGTTCAATAAAACACACATTTTATTGCCTAAGGTTTAATATGAGTGCTATCCGCTTTCTAATTACAGGCCAATCCTCTACGAACGGGCTTTATCATATTAAAATAAATCACGCAATGCAAATTGATTCCATAATGCATACCTATCATATACGGTTATATTTACGATAATTATTTGCTAGGAAACAAATTATTTTGAGAAAAAATGTCACAACGTAAAAACACACAGTACAGTCTTTTTACATGAGATTCCCATTCCTGCAACAAGATTCCTTTGCCACTTTCCAACGGAAAAAGACCAGTACTTTGGGTACTTGAAAACTAAGCTTCGGAAAGTTAGGCAGTTGCATAAGTAAACATACCAATTTCCCTACCTTTAGATTAGAAACAAACCCTTTCCAATCTCATGCCGGTTATACTGGTAAAACTAGAAAAATATTTGGGAAAAGTAACAGAATCTTAGTGCGGAAATGGGAATCTTATACAAAACAACGCTGTATAACGCAGTTAGCTGAGGGGTCTTAAATCTTTTGAACTGTTCGAAATATTTTGATTTGTTGTCGATAGTTCATTGGGATACACAATATTGTACTTAATTTCAGGGTTATATTCATGATAATGGTTATCTTTATAATTCATTCAAATTCACCAATCTATCATTTATTTCAAACATATAAAAAGAATTATTCCAATTCGTTAGTAGACAGGCATTACATTATCTTTTTCTTCTCCGGCCATAATTGTTTGGTCATATCGAGCCACCAAGTAAACAAACTTCAGTTTCTTATGATAAGCAATGCCCACACCAATTCTTTCGGCAGATTTCCACACAACTTGCTCGAAATGCATCACCGATTGATTGTTTGTTGATTTTAAAGTCTTGCTGTCAAAATGCTTAATTTCATTGTACCTAAAAACAAAGCCAATTTCACGACTTCTGCTAGAATCGGCAGAACCTAGTCTACCCCAACTGGCACATAACATTGTTTCAACGATCATCTAATGTCAAAATGTCCATATAACCTTAGCTGGACGTTGAAACATTGTGTGCCAGCTGGGACACTATACATGTTTTTTTTTTATAAGCAAGTGTATGCCCCTTGGTCAGGCTCGTGTATGCTTAAGTTCTCAAAGCATCCAGGCATAGATTATGGTTATTATATGCTTATGAATCATGCTTATGATTCACCTCGAGCCAAGTTTTTAGTGAAATTTCAGAAATTTTGCAAAAATTTGTTCAGATTTTGGGAGCAGTGGAATGTAGGAAACCGTGGGAAAGTCTTTTTTTTTACTTGACCTCTACCAAACCTTTTTAAACTGATAAAAATGACAACTGGAAAAATATTTCAGGCTGACGTATATGCTTATGTTATGTTTAGGAATTCTGCAAATCTGAGCCTTCATATGCTTATAAGCGTTATGCTTATAAAAAAAAACATGTAGTCAGTTCCATGCATTCCCTGAGAAGCTTTCTGAACGAGAAAGATATGACCAGCCTAATGACAGGGTAGACAGAGGGGACAACCTGAATGGTCGATTGTTTTAGGGATGCCAAAAAAGATGAGGAGCTTTTAAAAAGTGCTTCTGGTGACTAATTTCGACAAAAGGGTGCTTTTTTACCCTAGAATTTTCCTTTTTTCTGCACGTTTTTCTTTTTCTTCATAAGGACGTTTTAATTTGAACCATAGTTTAAGAAAACGCGGCTCGATAGAAAAGGGACAAGATGGAGTTTTTACAAGTTCTTATTTGATTTGGTTGGTCGTTAACCAGTAATAAAAAAATTTTGTTACTTTTTCTAAAATGAACGCATCATTTTTATTACTTCAAATGACCAATTATTAAAGTATCTTATAAAAACTCCATCTCATCCGATAGAAAAAGAGAAGTTCCTACCAAGCCATTGTTCGTATAAAAAACCCTGGTCTGGAAGTATTTTGTTTCTTTCAATTGTTTCTTACTTGAACTTACGTTGAGAAATTAGTTTGTTTTGCTCACTTTTTGATCATGTGATTAAATGTTAAACCAATCCCAAGGCAAGAGGAGTACTTGGTTATAGCGTGATCAAAAACTGAGCAAATTGATTTTCATCTTTTGATAATAACAAAGGAAAAGCTAACAAAAAGTTAAACAATAAGCTTCCAGACCAGTGTTTTTCATAAGGACTATGTTCCTACCAAGCCATTGTTGCACTATGACATGTCCATTGTGTAGTACCATTACTTCCCATTTTGACAAAGAGATTTTCACCATCTGCATCGTGTTCAAGGTTGATTGTGTTTGTCAAATATCTTGCGTACCTTTGAGCTTTTAAAGCCAGCATAAAGTCCCATTCTAATGGTTGTGTGTCGCGATGCAATCGTCGCAGTTTATTGTGCTCCTCGACACAAAGTTCTAAAGAATTTTTATCACAAATTAAGAGACAGTAAGATATAAATGAAGTCTAAATCTTTAAATCGACTGGAAAGAGATTCTAGTTTAGCTCAGCAGGGTTTGGCAAAATGAAAGAAGCCACAAAGAAAAGGAAAAGAGTCCCAAAAAAGAGTGGGGGTAAAAATAATGGACTGTAACTCGGTGGGATTGATATTCCCATATTTTTTTATGGCTGGGGATTTGAATTCTTTTGTTTTCAAGTCAGTAGAAAATTCAGTAGGGATGGAAAAAATATCATAACACCATGCAGTGAGGATTGGTTTATTTGATTATTTTCAGAGGGTACAAAAATTGGTCGGTATACTAAATTTTTGTTCCAGTATGTCACGGTGGAGCAGTTGCAAAACTGGGTTGCGAATACTTTCCGTAATTTGTCCACCAAAACAAGTGATAAAAAAGATAATCAAATTTATTTGCACTCACTTCTCTGTTCTGTTGTTGCGTCTGAAAGAAATGAAAAATGTATGCATGAAAAAATGCCAATACCTCGGAAGTCACCAGTACTCTGACTTACTGATACAGTAGATATAATTTTCTTTTATTGTTGTTTTTTGATTTTCTTTCGCATAAAATAAATTTCGAATGCAATTAAAACGTTCGATGCAAACAAAATGTAAAAAAAACATTAAAATCAATTTTGTAAACATTAGCCTCCGTCTCAGAACGCGGTCAGAAAATTTTGCGGATAATTTCACAGCGAAAATGCATCCAGTGAAATGTAAGTAATGTATCATGAATCAAGTCGACTGACATAATTAAACACATAATACATGTTACAAGTTCTGCCTACGGATTCTCAAGCTGGGCTATAATAAAACTATAACATGTTAGCCCGGGGGGGTACTTAGGCAAATGGAGGGTACGGTATGTGCCGCCCTTAAGGGTACCTTTTTTGGACTTCCAAAGTCCCGCTAAGGGTCGGAAAAATCTGAAAATCAAATTTCAGTCCCACTAAGGGTCGGAAAAATAGGAAAATTTCAACTTTTTACCCCCTGAAAGATCGAAATTTGGTCAAAGTTGGTCAAATTTGTCCCGCTAAGGGTCGCAAAATTCGCAAAATTTTCCTTTGTTTTCTCCTTTTTAGTCCCGGTAAGGGTCCAAAGTTCGAAAGTCGGGCGGCACCCCCCCGTCAGCTCGCAACCCTAGTACCCCCCCGGGCATGTTAGTAGCAGACCCGACTGACCAATGCTATGTAGCAGGTTGAAACATGAGTTTCTGCTAGAAAGATGCAGTTTGTTTTCAAGTTAAATCTTCAAAATAAAGCAAACTGTGTGGGTTTCTTTACTTCCAAACAACCTACCAATAGTTTTGGAACACTCCATAATAAAGGAGGATGGCTCTTCTTGTGGATTGGCTTTCTGATACCCCATATAAACACGATGTGACATGAAAGTGAAGAGACATGATTTGTTGGTTTTTGTTTCATTTGTTGACTCATATATATCATGGCAAATGGGATGACAAATGACTGTTCATGTATTGCTTGGCTCTACATATGATACCTCTAACTTTGAACACCTCCAGAATGTTGAAAAAAGCATTTTACGAGATAAGTTTCAATTATCTGATTATAATTTTCATGGAAATTTTTAATCGACAGATTTGGCTTGGCGTCAGTTTTGTTTGGTTGGTGTTTGGTATCCTGATCATTAAAAGCAATGAAATGCCACACAGTCACTCTACACATGATGCCTCCAGCCATGATGATTGGTATCAGAATGTTGGAAAAAAAACATTTTACGAGAAATTGTTGATAGAAATTATATTGACTTATTTTTACAATTTTGGCGGTGTGGGTTTAGTTGGTTGATAATGTTTACACTGTGGGATGGTTTTCAAAAAACTGTTATATTGATTATTGTTTGTTGGAATTGATTACCAAAAAAAAAAGAGAACCTTTTTTTGATAAATACTTTATTTTTTTCATGAATCGAAAAAACCGTGTGGATAGTATGTCTTGTAGTAACCAATGCAGTGTCTGTTTTCAAATTTTGAAAGCTCTATACCTATGTTAATGTATGTTAATGTATATATTCTTTAAAGTCGAAAAATGTGTACAAATCTGTACTAGCTTTAAAGCTAATAGAGTTCGACTGCCTATTTTACAAAATAAATCATTCATCATCATCTGTTAATGCCCAATCACTGACGATTTCTTCTGTGGAGCATTTTGGTTTGTAATTTGAAAATATTTTTGTTTGGTTTTGTAATTTTTTAACGAGGCGTAGTTTTGTTCTCGGGCTTCCTCTTACGCACCAGTTGAATCCTTTATTGTTATTGTTTTTGTTGAGTTTCTTTGCTTGTTCGTGCATCTCCTTGATCTTTTTCCGTTCGTTGATTGTGAAATCTTCCGTTATACTTACCTGAAAGAAACAAGTTTCTTTTAGCATGTGTAAATTCTTCATGATAAGATCTTTGTCATGTTGACTTTGCAGGGTGACTTTCAGAGGACGGCTATTCTTAGTTTTTCTGTCTCCTAATCTGTGGTGAGTAACATTGATTTCTGGAACATTGATGTCATCTAGGAGTTCTCGGAACCGAAATATGTCATATTTTTTTTCCCATTTTCTTTCTTTTTCCTTATCTGGGCCTGAATATTCGAGAAACCCGTGAACGATCATATTCAGTTTTCTAGATTCTATGTCTCTCCTTTCACTTTCTTCCTTCCGTTTTTGTTCTTCGGCAGATTTCATATCTTCTTTTTGCTTCTTGGTAATCTCGGCGTATGTTTTTTTCTTTGATGTTTCCGTCATTATTTCTGCTGTGTGCTTTATTTCCTCCTCCTTTATCATGCTTCTTGTCTTTTCCTCCATCTCTTGTAGTTTTCCTGCCAGAAAGGTTTTGAGGTCATTTTTGATGGAATCACGGGTTTTTGTGTTGGTGTTGACCTCATTGTTCAGTTTTTGTATGACGTCGTCTTTCTTTTTAAGTTCAGTTTGCATCATATGTTGAGTGTTTTTTCCCACTTTATTTCTTAGGTTTTTCGTTATTCGTACGCAGTTTGAACATAAGTAATGATCGTTGTAGGATGTCACGAATATTTGTAGTTGATACAGGGGTAACTGTGTGCACTCATAATGAACTGATCTTTTACATTTTTTGCATGTTAAGCAATCCAGGTTTTCGTTTTCAGTACATCTTGACGGCGTGCAAGCTTGAGGTGGTGAGGCTGCTTCGAAAGGCTGATCTTTATCCATTTTGATGTTATTTTCATGAATTTTGATGTTTTTATTTGTTTTCAGCCATTTTTTCGAAGAGCGTTGCAAAAGCGTCTGATCTAGTTGATGTCAAATAAAAACTGCCAGTCCTACTGAATTGAAGCTCTGACTAGCTCTGTTTTTGAAACTTTGAGCCATGTTTTTTTCTTTGTTGCTATTAAAGATAGATTTTTAAATTGATGTAATGTAAATTTATGGTAAAGTTTTAGTTTTTGAGTTTAGTTCATCAGTATACATACAGTAGTTTTTTTTCAGTAATCCTTTCTTGTAAATATAGTAACATTTAACCAGACTCATTGCCCTCATTATATTCGAATTTGTATTTTTTTAGGACTGATTGATAGTACCTACATATTTTCAAACACCAAAACAAAGCAAACAACATGCCAGTTCTTTCTGGACAAATATACATGTATACTTTATTGTGTGCTTGGAGTTCTATTTTAATCAACCCTCTCAACTGCTGATCTTTCAACTATCATTTAGGAGTATAGAATGGGCTTCCATAGTACCATTTTCTCTAAGTATTTTGTGCAAATTTTCAACAAAGTAGACTTCTTGACTGTCCTTATCCCTTATGTTAAAGTTGTTCTGATGGAGGACATTGCTATTTTTGGTAGCCTTCACATATCAATAAGGAGCTTTGGTTTAAATGTTTCTTCTGATGAAATTATACTAATCTGAAACTATTAGGCCTTTATGAACTTTCTAGAACAATAATCTTGCTCCAATGTTGAGAAACACTGGGAAAATAGGTTAGCATTCCCTGCCATAATTTCACAGATTTCCTCTGCTTTCTGCTTGAAAACGCTGTTGTATAGCCGAAAACGAAAGTGAAACTGTGAAAACGTCCGCAAATTCGGGCCCAGTCCTCTTCCGAGACGGAGGCTAATTGGGGCGGCATTGGAGAGTGTGATTAACGATTAATTGCTCTCTACAGGATGCAATTAACGATTAATTGCTTTCTTTGAGGGCGTGCCAAATAAGAAAAAATAACCCATCGTGCGATTAGATATAAACTAGCCGGTACCCGGCGTCGCACGCCGGTTAAGCTGTAGCTGAACGCATTTAAAGTCCTTTGAGATGTTGGGAAGGTGGCTTAAACACGATGAGATCAAAATTAAAGGGAAGAATTCTCTTCAAAGTTTGACTCTATCCCTCCCGGGTGACGTATCTTTTAACCATATTTTGAAAAAGATTTTTGTGGCAAAAATGATCAGAAAACAGAAAGGGCGTCATTCCCAAATTACACCATACCGGCGACCAGCGACGTCCGAGACGGCTCTGCAATTAGATTTTTTTTCTCGCTTCGCTCCCGTTATATTTGCCGTAGTTCTTGATGTTTAGGAAAACTTTGATGTCAAGATAAGCGGTGTGAAATAATAGACATGACACGCGATTCGTCGAAAAAAGGCAGCCCGGGGGAGGGGGTACTTAGGCAAGAGAAGGGTATGGGTATGGGTATGTGCCGGCCTTAAGGGTGCCTTTCTTGAAACATGGCAGTTTGAAAAATCGGAAAATCAAACTTCAGTCCCACTAAGAATCGGAAAAATAGGAAAATTTCAACTTTTTGCCCCCAGAATGATAGAAATTTGGTCAAATTAGCTCCAAAAAGTGAATTAAAATTCACACAATTTCCCTTGTTTCTTCTCCACTTTATTCTGCTAAGGGTCCGAGGGGCAGGGCCGAAAGTCAGCTCGCAACCATAGCCCCCCCCCCCCCCGGAAGATAGATAGCGCAATTTTATGTTTCTTTTTATAAAATAACTTCGTCATAACTTCAATAATTTTTCAAATTCAACAATGACTTAGATTTACAGCAAAATAATTATCGACATACATGTTTAAAGGTCCTTTTTTACGAAGAAAGAATTCTAGTTTTTACCGCCTTTTGAATGTATTTTTAATGTTGCTGTGTTGTTCTAACAAACTTGTTATGTGATTCTTGTGTTTTATTTTATATTTGTTCTTTTCTTTAACAGATTCTGTTTAAAAGATTTCTTTTGTTTTGAAAAGAATTCGAATGTCTCAAATCAAATAAAGTCGTTAATTACATTCGAAAACATAAAACAAAAGAAAAGAAAGAAAAAAAAAGAAAAAGTCTAATCTATCAATCAAAACAAAGTCTTGTCAAAACGGCGCGAATCTGATTACACACATTTGTGGAGCAAGAAGCAAAAGTCATCTTTTAAAAGAACAAAACATTGCTTGCGAAAACGAAAGTGACACACAAAAAACAAACCAACAAACAAACACACATACAGACTACGGCTATTAATATATAGATATGACATTGCTTAATCAGATTCGATAAATCTTCGATATTGATCAATTCATTTGGAGTACTTTACATCAGGCTTCAGCTCGATCCAATCAAAAGCAGAGCAGTCACAAAACCTAGAATGAGGCCCCTAGCGGACCTCAAGCGACCACGCAAGTTTTTTTTCCAAATTCATGCATTCACGCAATCTTTTGGCGCAAGCGATTTCTGTCCATGCAAATTTTTCCAATTAACGCATTCACGTAATTCCAACATTCTTCACGGAACCTTTTATGAACGTAGGATGGACGTTGCTTACTAGTTGATGGTTTTACTTACCCAAAGATTGATCTTCGCCATCTGAAAGCAAACGAAAAATAAATTCATAAATCAATACCATTTCCTGATTGGTCTGAATGCCCTAGATTGACAAAAGTATTTGATATCATTTTTGATATATCGATGAATCAGTGCCAATCAGTAATAAGTGCCAATGGCAGACATTCTTGGACACCCCTTTCTCATTGTACTGGTGGTACTTTTTCACGCGTTTGGGATAAAAGTTTCTATAAAAAGTCAACGAAACCATTGTTTCTAGATCAAATTACGCCAGTGGGGATGGTTTTGGAGGGTATTTTTTTTCATAAAATATCAAATTAGGATGAATTTCCCAGTTGGGCTGAAATTTCAGGGTATTTTTCCCACATGAGACGAAATTCTGGCGAAATTTTCCAGCAGCACAGGGTTCTCATTTGGTCTGTATTTTGACCCTTTCTTCTTTAAAAAATGGGAAACCTCCTAAAGAGGGTTAACAATACTGAACCATCTATAAAGTAGACATCAAAGGAATGAAAAGTTAGTGGAGGGTTCGCCAAATTGAACAAAAAAAGCTTTCAACATTTCTTTGAAATTACAAATCCTGAACAAAAATAAGGCTGAAAGAAATATCTTTATCCTTACCACACATGCCACATAGGTTGCAGTACTGACAGACGACATTCAAGCACCATTTGTAGGCCTTCAAACCAAAATATTGACGAAGGTATTCACAAACATATTGGTTGTGTTTGCAATATCTGCTTGTCCTGCACCCTAAAATACGAAAATAATACTATTACCACGTATGACAAGATGAGTTTTACAGGGTTGAACGATGCCAACCAAATCTTTAAAATTTCTTAAATCTCCGGTACCTTTGATACGATTGATATTATTCAATATTGGGAAACTTCGAATCAACCCTTGATTACTTAAAAGTAGTTTGACATTGAAAGACATGGAAAACAATCTCTATGGAATAATATTTTGGTGAAATGTATGAATTATCGATAATGCAGATCTTTTAAACTGTAACACTACCAAGAACCAATATTAAAGAATTGAAGAACCTAAAGAGAAAGGTTATACTTCTACAGTCATGATCGAAATAAATATCGAGTTTTTTCAGAAATCAAAGGTTTAGAACTTAGTTTCCCCAGTAATATGTAAATCGTAACAATAACAGTTACCATCAATCTCTGAACTAAAAACAACCTCTGAGGCTCTGTGGCTGCCAGCGTAAAAAATAGTGTAAAAAGCCAAAATCACGCATCAAGCCAAAAATTTAGCTTCTATTACGCATCACACAAAAATAGTGATCGTTCTATTACACCAACAAAATCAAATCATTCCATCATGCAAGAAAAATGCCCAGATCGCGCCATCCAGCATACACGGATGCAGAAGGTTCCCTTATGTTTCCTCCCTTTTTACAGGTCATACATCCCGATTAAATGTTTTGTGTACGAAAAATTATTAAGATTCTTTTACCTGAAACTGTTTTCGTGAAAGAATTGGATGTTGCAAAAATGACCACAACAAAGATAAAAGTTATTTTCATGGTAGGAGTCCAAGTGTTCAGTCCCTTTCCTTGAAAAAAAAATAAACCCACAACAAGGTTTGGTCAAATATGTTTCGAAAAAAAATTAAAAAGAATATTGTTTTGGAAGTTGTTGTTACATCATAAAATCAATTATTTGTTTTTGTGACGGCGAAAATTCAAAAGGCCTTATAAAAACTTTCAAAATGGCCCATAGATTTGCCATAAGGTGCCAAATTCTTTCACTTAAGAGGCAAGAATTTAAGTCCATGATGGAAACACTTAGCAACCAAATTCCAAACTATATCAATTTTTCACCTTATTATCTTTACTCCTTTTCCTGTTCTTCATTTCAAGTCCAAAACCATTTTAGGCGGGGTTTCAAGGTTTTCGATGACACGGTATTAGCCTTTTTTCTGTCCGCTATTTCGATATTTCGTAAAAAATGGACGGTATTTCGGTATTCAAAATCCTACCGGTGATGGTAAAATGTCCAATTTTAAGGCCGTATTTCGGTATTTTGACGTTAAAATTCGGTATGACGGTATTTCTTATGTCTCGTTTAATAAACTTTTCTCCTATTTTTCATCAAATATTACCCTGTCTCGTGTAATAAGCTTTTGATTTTTCCTATTTGCACTGGTGAAAATAATTTTCTTCTATCAAGTAAAAGTAAACCAGCCGAGGCTGGAAGGTCAGCCAATAGAGCTTAGCTAGATAGCTTTAATAAGTGGGTTAACAGATGTAAGAGATGTACTGAAACAGAGTAGACTAAAAATGTTGAATAATGTAAAAAATGTGAAACATTTGATAACTTGATTTAAAATTATTTAAAACAAGCCTGAGAGCTCCTCCTTCTCTTTAACATTGTAGCACTGTTTCTACAACATCAAACAATTAAGCTATAGTTCATTACTATAAAATAAAAGAGAAACATAGTGTAATTAAACTTTTTGTTAATTTCATTCCAGTCAGTTATGATACATTTTTTCTGTTGGATGTAGACAATATCCATATCTGACCAAAGTGTTATCTAGAAATAAATTAGAAAATTGCCAACGTCAGAACCAAAATAAAGATATCCATCAAATATACATAGAAACTGTACTTTTTGTTTTACTTGATAAAACTCCAATAACACTTTAAACTAACAAGCTACAAACTTTAAGTCACAAAGCGCAAACTCCAGAAAAACACAATTTGCATCAAAATCTTTGCAAAACGTAGTTCATATTTATAACATTTCAACAGGACTGTATTTTGGTAGACTTGGTCAAATTACAGAAACCATTTGTCAGTTGTCTGCAAGGCCAATGAGGTACGTAAAAACTGACTGCTATTCAGTCAAAGCCAAAATTTGACAAGGTTAGAAAAACATAATTTACATCCAGTCTTCGAAAATAAATTTTGTAGTTTAGTACCGTCAAGTTACACAACATGCACACAACCATCTTGAAGACTTTGCTGGTCGCAAATGATAATCGAAAGCAAAACTTAAAATTCATAACTATGCAGGGAAGCTCATTTTTCCCCCATTTTGCTTTAAACTCCCTTTTGATTGGTCTATGAATTTGGGCGATCGCTTTACCGCCTTGGCGGAATAAACACACGACCATAATAAATAAATTCAACAGGGCAGCGGAGTAGCAATTAATTTCAACTGGGAGTCCTCTCTTCTGTGCCAAGCACTGGTAGTGTTTTTTAAACTTTAAAACAATGTTAAATGAAGACCAGATGGATCTGTTTGTTATGACTGTGCAAGTTGTGACGAGAGTGTGCATGTTGTGTACCGTGAAAAGGGGTAACTTGCATCAAATGAAAGACCCGGCTGTTCATTAAAATACGAAAATAAATCAAAACAAAAAATGAGTTTATTTCGAAAGAAATCTTTTACATGATCCCCAAATGTATAACAGTAATTACTAAACTTTTAATTATGGAAATGTCACTTTAATTGAATCGAAATAATAGACAGACTTTATGTTATGATTCTCTATCACTGACTCTTTTTACAAAGCATTGTTGACTTTTTGTAAGTTGTGTTTTCAACGACGGGAATAAAAATATCGACTATGACGCTCATCCAAGATCTTGGATGGTCGTCATGGTTACTTTTGTCTTCGCTGATTGCGCGATGAATAGAATCTCGATTCGTCGGCACAGCGTAAATATATGATTTTGAGCTGTGCTTTTCACGGTAACATTCACCACCATAAGATTTGATTCGGCCACATTAAAAGGTACTTACTGGAGTGATTTTTTTTCTCATGGCTTCATATAACACATATTGGACTCAACGTAACTTGAGCTGGCTGATAGATATGTGATGAAACTTTTATAAATGTTAAATTTAATGTTTTCCTATTAGAGCCTTGGGGGCACTTAATTTAGCGGATTTGGCAAAAAATTTAATTTTTCTGTCACCCGCCAAATTTTAATTTTAGTGTGCTATTTCAGGGTTTAAGGCAGGCTTTTTTTTCATTTAATAGTGGTTTTGGCTAAAAAATATCCTTCATCTGCTAAATTAATTTCCCGCAAATTTGATTTTTAAGCCATTTGCAAAATGAAATTTCCTCTGTTGTTTTACCATTCTCTAAATGAAATTTTTCCCAAAATTTCTTCTTTTAAGGTACTCCTAATCTCATGGCTTTGAAATTTTATGCTTTTCCATTTTCTACCTCTTAGGTTTGGAAAGATCAGTCTTTGGTCAAAAGAGAAGTTGTTTATTGGGATCGTGAAGATTGTGATTTTTTATTATCAAACGACTGTCAACGGATTTATGAGAATTTTATCATTAGCAAATAATTTATTTTTTCAATCATTTATCCCTGGATATTTCATTAAATTTAGCCATTGGACATGGCCATTTTTCAAGATTTTTTTAGGGGTATCGAAAACCACTGCATAAAATATCCTACATCCCCCACTGGTTTTTTGGGAAGAGTCCAAAGCATTTTTTCAAATTTTCTTAAATGGAGGGCCTCCTTATCGACAGTGGGTTGAACGTAGACTACATTAAGGTAGCTAATTTTCGCAGACATTAGCTCCACAAAATACGATTTTCACTAAAGATCTTCAGAGCTGCTTGGAAAACGAGAAAATTTCGGCGAAAATTGGGTGTCAACCGCGAAAATAAAATCGACAAAAATCGTTTATTTTACAGCTTACAGCCTCGCATCGCGAAAATAGTTCCCTAAGGTAATGAATTCCTGAAAAGGGGTAGAAAGCTTAAATGTTATTTAATATAGTTTCTTCAACTTAAAATTATATTTAAGGAAATTTGTAATCTATTTTGTACTAAATCATTGACTAATTTTATGAAATATTAAATAAGACTGAAATAAACCTATTCTTATAACCTACCATGATCTTATTAAACATACACATTTCTCTTGATGATAGGTTGCGAAAAAACCATATTAATTACCTAAACAAAAATAATTTTCAACTTTTGCTGTGCTTGTTCATTTTTTCAACTCGAGTTTTCCGGGTCTTATTTGTATTGTAATCAAGGGGGTGGGTCGATACTGAAATGTATGACATCATTATGTTTAGTGACGTGGTGGTATACCCAAAAAACTTAAAAATCATTTTACTACCATGGGGTGCTTAAAATACCAAAAAGGTGGTATCAAGACTAAACTTTGATATTTTTTGTAGTAAATTGGTACTAGAATTGGTAATTTTCAGAATTTTTCGCGAGTATTTTGTAATTTTTCAAAAAAAAAATTAAAACTTTCTCATTTTTAAAGAAAATTTCTCAAGTTCAAATCAATTTTAAAGTATCAATTTTTGAGAAATGAATATTATGTTGGGAAAATCAGCAGTCTTGAAAAAAATGTCCCCGAGGAGACCAAAATTGAGTGATCTTTGTCTCTAAATGTACCTAAAATTTTTAGACTAAAATACTACTTCTCTTAAATTCTCGAAAACCCTTTTAGTAACCGTATTATGTCCGAAATTTTAGTACCGACCGGGGGGTACCCCCTGTTGTAAAATGTGTTGATAGGAGTTTAATATCGCGAAAATTAATGTCTATCAATCAAAGTTAAAATTTTGGTCCTTTTAGACAGTTATTTGAGTTGTCTTTTAAAAGTTCTAAGTAGATTTTTTGCCCTTCTGTCCTCTGGCAACATCGGGTGTCCTTAGTAAATTACAAACAAAATCTTAAATCTGCTGTACCGCTTGCTGGCTCGCTTTGGTGAAAATCTATCTGTTTTGCCCGACCTAGAAAATGCGATGTGCTGGTCACTTTCAAAGAAAAACCCTTCACCTGGTAAAGAACAGCAGATATTTCGTACAAACGGCTCGTCGAATGTTTCTTCTAGTAGAGGCCATTATGTTTTTTTATGATTTTTCAATTTTACGACTTTTTATTTTGGTTGCCATAATAACCAATGACGTCAGTTTCCATAGCAACAGGTGGTCACACCCAGCCCCACCTCTCAAATTTTGATCTTCTACATTCAAGGAACAATAATCAATCATATAATCCCTTTGCACAAGCTGCTGCACACGGGAAGCTTTATTGCGACAGACATTGTCTAGTCTACTACATAGTCTACTTAAATATTAACAAGCAACATGCTGAATGGACCTAATCGGGACCTAATGATTAACATCAGATGAAAATAAGAAAAAAGAGACAATAATTGTACAAAAATTCAGAATGGAAAAATAAAGCTTGTGTGATGAATATTGTAAAATGGTAAAAGGGAATTTCCCCAAATAAGAAAATCAGTATTTTATGACGAACAAAAATTTTCTGGGAAAATCACTTAAACCATTTAGTGAACCTTGCCCTTCCTGCCAAAAGCAATTTTTAGGCAGTTTTTGGCCCAAATTTGCCCAGATTTTTTCCCCCGAAAATCGGGCTCCGTCACGTTTTAGGCATTGCCATTTTGCATCATCGTGTAGAAAATCAGAAAAAATTAATGAGTCAACATTGAGAAAAGCTACATTTTCCTATTTGGTTAAAGGGAATTTCCCCAAAATACGAAAATCCTTTTTTTACGGTCAATAAGAATTTTCCGGGAAAAACCACTTCTGTCATTTTTTTAGAGAACCTTGCCCTCTATCTTTGCACAAAAAATCAGAAAAAAGTAATGACAGGATTTTGCACAAAGTCCAAAAAACCCTATTTTTTGGCATTTTTTTGCCCAAATTTGCCTCAAAATATTTTTTCTAAAATTTCGCTTCGTCACATTTTGGGCATTGCCATTCAGCATTTTTGTGCCAAAATTCAGAAAAAATTAATCAGATGATCCCGAGAAAGCTTAATTTCCTTGTAAATGGTAAAAGGGAATTTCCCCAAATACGAAAATCCGTATTTTACGGCAAACAAATATTTTCCGGGAAAAATCACTTGAGTCATCTTTTATAGGACCTTACCCTCTATCTTTCTGCCAAAATCAGAGAAAACCAATGAAGCAATTTTGAACAAAGTCCAAAAAACTCTATTTTTAGGCAGTTTTTGGCCCAAATTTACCCAAATATTTTTTTTTCGAAAATCGGGCTAGGTCACATTTTAGGCATTGCCATTTTGCATCATTGTGCAAAAAATCAGAAAAAAATCATGAGTCAACATTGAGAAAAGCTGGTAATAGACGAACGGACGGACGGACGGACGGACGGACGGACGGACAGGGGTTAATTTATAAGACCACCGGTGGTAGGTCCAAAAAGTCATAACTGTTTATTTAACAGTTTTGAATTTGTCAAGGAATATGCTAAAGACTTTCCCGTCAGTGAGACAGGGGTTGTACTCAGACTGGTGTGTACATCAACCAAAGTCGACATCAATCAGCATTGAATCTTGAAACATGTATTGTGATTATGAAATAATTCCTTGATAATTTATTTATGTAATGTTGTAGATAAAGATATTTAAAATTGTTTCATTTTTCATTATATTCTGCAAAAGAAATAATTCTTTTAAAAATACTTTCCCTATTGCTGGTTTGTTATATTTCCGTGTTTTCTTATTCCCTGAAAGAATTTCCAAAAAGAAAAAACAAATCTAAAATCGCCAGACGAAATAATTCAGCGCCCGTTTCAAGAACTCATTTCTTCTTTTCAACAATAATACTGTACCAGAGTATCAGAGGTTAAGTTTTCAAAGAAAATAGTAACCTCTGAAGACAAATAATAGAAATTTTATCGCGCATGTGTCAATCTAATCACTGTAGAAAAAATCAAAGATGAAGAGCAAATATTACCATATTAATGTCTAGCAGACTGTATCAGTATGCAGTTTACTATTTACGAATTCCCCAGAAACCTCCAAGTGTAGTTGAAATGAGTTTATTTCGAAAGAAATCTTTTACATGATCCCCAAATGTATAACA
The DNA here is from genome assembly GCF_902728285.1 of Clytia hemisphaerica. Taxonomy (NCBI): domain Eukaryota; kingdom Metazoa; phylum Cnidaria; class Hydrozoa; order Leptothecata; family Clytiidae; genus Clytia; species Clytia hemisphaerica. Next base: position 302,468 of record NW_027104018.1, read on the forward strand.
GTAATTATTAAACTTTTAATTATGGAAATGTCACTTTAACTGAATCGAAATAATAGACAGACTTTATGTTATGATTCTCTATCACTGACTCTTTTTACAAAGCATTGATGACTTTTTGTAAGTTGTGTTTTCAAGGACGGGAATAAAAATATCGACTATGACGCTCATCCAAGATCTTGGATGGTCGTCATGGTTACTTTTGATTTCGCTGATTGCGCGATGAATAGAATCTCGATTCGTCGGCACAGCGTAAATATATGATTTTGAGCTGTGCTTTTCACGGTAATAATACTGAGGTTAAGCATACAAGGATAATCACGACGACGGACGAAAAATGTAATAGGCTAGAGAAAATACGAAATTTGATTGGTTGAAACTCACTAGCCTGTTAAATTTTCGTTCGTCGTCGTGATTTTACCGATTAACTTAACCTCACTAAAACCTGGACTGATTAAGCACATGTAGCTTAGTAACAAAAAGCGCACATGGTGTATCTTTTTGAATTTCATGTAATTCTTAACATCTAGTGCTATTCAAATGGTTTTAACCCGGGGGGGGTACTAGGTTTGGCGGATGAGGGCGGTATATGCGATTTTTGAAAACTCCCTACCCACTTTTTCCAAAATTTCCTAAAAATCGTGAATTTTCAGACCTTTAGAGAGACTGATGAAATTTTTTTGCGACCCTTAGAGAGACTTTGAAGGGTGGAAAAACCGACCCTTACCGCCCACACATACCTAGCACCCATCTTTGCCTAAGTACCCCCCCCCCGGTTTTGAACCGAAAAGCTGTTGCTTGAATAAAATAAAACTTTGTTGTTTATTTATTCCTACTTTCCTACTGCTCGGAATTAGAATACACTGAAATATGACTTTTGATATGATAGTTATTTTACGAAGGTTGCAACGCCTGAATTATTTTCTTCTTCTTCAATCGTTGATTGTCATAATAAACATGATAAAAAAAACAGATTCCAATGAAGTTCACCAGTAGAAGAATAACAACTTTTGTCACCACGCAAACACTGTTACCATAAGCGAAACTGATAGTGTTACCGATGGATCTTGATATAGAGAAAGTGGCGAAGGCTGCTGCTTTCCGCTCGAAAAAAATCACACCATAGTAACCTGGTAAGAAAATAAATAAATACGGTTGGTTTCTTATAATCGATCGAATTATGGAAAAAAATTAATCACATTATGGTGATATAAATGTTTAGCAGAATGAATCTGTAAGGAAGACAATCCTTAAACTTGTAATTATAATCTAAATTTCGCAACATTTGAGCAACCATTCTATTTAAAATACAATTTACTCTCTCTAATCCGATCTTCAAGGGACCATGAATTTTCTTCGAATTATAGAAAGATTTTAATTACAGAGAGCAATTCATACGATTTCCAAGCCGAGGGGACCAATACTTGAGGTTCGAAGTACAGAAAGATTCGAAGAATGGAAGTTCGAATTACAGAGAGTTCCATGTATCACAGTTTTCTCATATGTTCCTTTTTATCACTTCGCAAGTCAGAGCAATGACAATCGACATAAAAACCAGCTTTTCCGGCAAAATTATTCAAAATTATGAATGATCAATATCACAACAGGGTGCAAAACTCAACTGTTAAATTTCAGGTTTCTTTTTGTAACATTACTTTGTCAACACTTGGTGACGTCACATAATTAAAATTAAGGTAAGTCACCTTCCCAGGTGAGACACTTTATGGTAAGTTTTGCAGGCTTTCTGATAGTCTATATAATAAAATTCACATCTAAAGCTTTTATTTGGGAGCAACAGTCAGTCTCTTAATTATGAGTCGCCTGTTACTAAGGAATAGTTTTCTTTCACACGTTTTTTTATAAGAACAGCCAAAATTTTTGAAGCCTTCAGATGTTCTTAACTTTTTGGGCTTTAAGCCTTATGTTATAGTTTGTCTTATAAAAAATGTATACAGCAATCTTACCATGAACTTGTGAAGTTAGAGCACCTTCAGCCATCGCGAACAGAATGTTGATAACCAGGAGAACAGCAGGATGAGATGATGCGACATTCCAGAAGAAGAAACAGATCATGATGGTGCTTGCGCATGCCCATGACGTCATAATGATGATGAAGATACCGATCTGGTTGTAAGAAAAAACAATTATAAAATAAAATCACAATAAAGTCAGAGGGGGGAGTAGTCTGTACACAGACCCGATATCTACGGCTTATTTCAAAATTCATTGCCGTAGAGGATCTGTTGTCATTGTCTTTTTCTTTTGAGAGGGGGGACGACGCAAGAAGTGTTGCTATTTATAAATCATTATTCATTGCAGAGGTCTCCGTACGGGAATTTTTTTACAAAACAGACAATGCGCGAAGAGTGTACTACGAAACGATAAACATGAGATACACTCTGGTACAGAGTAGAGGCTCAGGCTAGGTATGGGTATATGCTTAAGGATCGGGTTTGTTATTCAGGGTTCAGGGGGAATGCTCTGCACATACCCGGCAATACCTAATTATATATAGTTCCTCTCTCGATTCCCAGCATCACCTCATACGATTGATGTTATCCACTCTCGAAATACTCGCCATATGACACCCCCTTCTCACAGACCCGGTGGGATTTTTTCAGCCAGTGGGGATAAAAATAACGGACTGAAACTCGATGGGAATTGATATTCTCGTATTTTTATGACTTTTGATCTCAATTCTTTTGTTTTCAAGTCCGAAAATTCAGTGGGGATAGGGCTGAAAAGAGTAAACCATTTTGCAGTGAGGATTGGTTTATTTGATTATCTTCAGTGAGGACAAAGATTGGCGGATAATTTTCACTGGGGACGATATTATCCAGTGGGAAGGGCTTCCAGTGGGTCTGTGAGAAGGGGGTGCTGTATACTTTTTAATTCTAAAGATTAAAGTTAAAAAGGTACTCTCTAAAAGTATTTCACAAACAGCTCATGTTTTGGAATAATACACCTTTATTCGATCGTAGTCGCGCGGGCATATTTTTGTCTGATCTATCCCACTAAAGCCGCCCCAGGCCTTTTTTCGCACCTATAGACAATAGAAAAATGCATCAAAAAAGGATTGGGACGGTTTTAGTGAGATAAAGCGGACAAAAAATGCCACGCGACTACGGTCGAAAAGGAATAAGTGCAAGTATTTTAAATCAACCTTTTCAATGAGTGTATGAACCGTCAAAGCAGCCAGACAGTTTCCCAGCCCACTGCACATAATGACATAACCAATGTATTGAATTCCAAAAGCACATGTTGCAAAATTCTGAAGGGGTAATAAAGATGGTTTAAGACCATGTTCGCACGTGACGGTTCCGTGTCGCTCCGAAACGAAATTAAGCCATTCTATTGGTTACATTCAAATGTTACGTCACTTCTAACCAATAGAATGGCTTCATTCTGTTACGCGCGAACATGGTCTAAATACTGGTTTACTATATACAAAAGCCCTAAAGCTGGGAGCAAACCGTCAAACATTGTTCTTCAAACATCGTGACGTTTCATTTTTGAAATCGATGTTTGACGGTTTGCGGAGTCAAAAATCGTATCTTTTCAACAAAAAGGTCCAAAAATATGTTTGAAGCAATGTTTGAACAAGTTCATATTTTCTTTCAAACATTCAACTCGGGGTTTCCCTAGAAGGAAGACATTGCATTGCTAATCGAACATTGAATATGACTTCGAACGCGTGATTTGAAAAGTAAACAAAAGAAAGAAGCCGTTGTAATGCAACAAAATAAATGTTTGAGACAATGTTGGAAAGTGCCGCGCAAATCATTCAACAAGAAAAGACAGGCAGCTGAGGTCACAAAAAAATTGGACGGGGTGCGAACAATCCCAAACCACTTTTAATTGAAAATATACAACCTAAATATCTAGGAAAAACATCAACCGGATTGTTGAAATTACTACCGGACGTGTCCGGTATATTTATACCTGATGACGTCATGCGTGCCCATAGGCTAACTGAAAAAATTTTTGAGAACCAACAGACATATATACCGATCGAAGCGTTTTTTTAACTAGATTAAGAAAATGGTCAGTAACCTATCTGAAATTTTGCTAAAAAAGTTAGAACGCTTTTCCTTTGTCCGTAAGTCATTTTACCGTCCGAGACGCAAAAAAAAAAAAAAATCACAAACTTATCAAATTGAAATCTAAGACCGCCTTCGAAAGCTCTCAAAAATCGATATAGAAGACTTTTAAGTGGATAATATGATTTCTCACCTACTCGAGAAACGATCCTAAAGAAAGTGTAAATATACGTCATCAAAACTCGGAAGCTTGTACTTTTTATTATCAAATTTCCAAATTAGTTACGACCTTTTTCTTAATCTACGTCAAAAAACCGTCGATTGTATATATGTTCTATGTTTTTTTTCATAAAAATTTTCCTTTTGCGTGACTCATCAATACGAAATAATTAATTATTTCAAACGTCCGGTTGTGATTTGTTCAGAAGGTCGTATCTATGAAAACAATGTTTAAAGTTTGTTCGCAAACTTGTAGCTACTGCACTTTTTTATTGACCCAGCTGCCTACTAGAAAGTTCAAAAAGAACCATGTTTGAGGTTTGCTCCCAGCTAATGAAAAAGATAGCGGGTAGGTATATTTTGCTTTTGAATTTGAAATTTCAAAACTTCCAAAACTTAGTTGGCCTTAATTTTAGTCACCTCGTCAAAATTTAGTCACTAAGGGCCGACTAATAATTAGGGCCGACTGATAATTAAGGCCGACTAAGTTTTGGCCGGAAAGATGATAATGAAAACAAACGTACCTTGGTCATGTCGCCTATCATAAAACTTTGAACCATTCCTTGTGCCATGGATATGACAAACAACTCCAATATCCAGATCTCTCGGAAGATCTTCAGAACTGCAACCAAATTATCTTTCACTACGATCCAAACATTTTCTTCCTGGCTGTCTTTTTGTTCTTTGATATTTGAAAAGAAGAGCAATGATTGCCACTCCTGAAAAGACCAATTCCAAAGAAATCCAAGAAAACCTTGGGCGTCTTGATGTACATGCGACGGTGTGTTGTTCATTTTTGGGCATGCTTTTATACCACACTGCAAATTCATTTGTGATGTGGAGTTGGTATGGTAGTTAACCTTCCTTTCATCTAAAAATTGTTTAAAGAAACTCGATAAAGATCTGTTACGATCGAAAGAATTTTGTTAGGTACCTTATCGGTCAAAACTTAGTCGGCCTTAATTATTAATCGGCCCTAATTTTAGTCACCTCGTCAAAATTTAGTCACTAAGGGCCGAATAATAATTAAGAACGACTAAAAATTTGGGCTAATTCCAAATTTAAAAGCAGATGGAAAATAGGAGAAAGCTTAAAATACTAGCAAATAAGAAAAGCTTAAGGTATGTGTTCACCTTCCTTGACACATTCTCTTTAATTGATCATATCTTTAGAACAACAAATTTTTATACTTCAAAAGTATATATTTTCTGAAAGCCAATAATATTCTTTTAATGGTAAAAGTTTAGCTGAATTAAAAAACTGGGAGGAATAATTAAAATCTTAAATTACCTTAAACTTCAAAGAGTTAAAGTCACCCTAGCTTTTGAAATTTGAAAAAAATAATTTTCGATTACTATGTTCCAATAGATTGAACCAAAAACTGTCTCGGATTTTTTTTTTGATCGACTTTACCGAGAAAACTAAAAATTGTTAAATTTGGAAAAAAAAATCATTTCGATTTTTTTCCACTTAACCTGAAATTGTGAGCCTTAACTCGATTAGAAAATCCTAAGACATTTTTTAGTTCAATGCTTTGCCGAAAATATAAAAAAAAAAATTAAGTTCATGCTAAAGTATGGGTGACTTTAACCTCGTTAAGTAGGATGGTATGGTAAAATTCATTTTTTTACATCAATTTAATTTTGACGAGATAATTTACTGTTTATTAGTAATCAGAGAAATGTGTCAA